>NC_056731.1:1314526899-1314774399 GCF_019279795.1 Protopterus annectens | reverse complement strand
TAAGATCTATATGCAACTAAAGGAGAGCCTATGAGACTTACATGTAAGGGAAGGCTTTCGTTGAGAAGAAATATATTTATTATTCTGATTGGTTGACTGAAAACTTATTTTTATGCATTGAATGATGATTGGACATTAAACTCATATTTTTATGGAATGACTAATTAATACATTTTGGCACATGAAATTACATTTCCTGATAGGTGGAAACTGTTTTAAGTTACAATTTAAATAGGATTTGTTGTTTGTTAGAAAATGGACATGATGAAGGGTTAGTTAAAACCTGAAAGCGGTTATCTACTATTGCTTTTATTGGAAGTTTTTTTTATTAAATTTATTTTATTTTGAAGTTGGCTGTGGTGGCCTCGTTTGTACTTTTTACTTTCTTCTTTGTGTTACAGAATGAGTCTTTGGTGGGCATCTTCACTCTGCTGGTGCTTATATATATATATATATATATATATATATATATATATATATATATATATATATATATATATATTTACACACACACACACACACACACACACACACACACACACACACACACACACACACACACACACACACACACACATGCACACACACACACACACACACACACACACACACACACACACACACACACACACACACACACACACACACACACATATTGACAGATAGATAGATAGATAGATAGATAGATAGATAGATAGATAGATAGATAGATAGATAGATAGATAGATAGACATGGGTGGGAGGTTGCCATAATAGTTAAGGTGTTTACTGTACAGACACAAGGGCTAGGGTTTGATTTTCACATGGGGTAATTGGCTAGGCTTAAAATGGCCCACAAGGGCAGTTAGCCTATGAACCTATGATAGATGCACATGTAGACAGACAGTATGCAATTATACTTAGACAGATAGAGACATAGATATAGATTTGCAGGTATAGATAAACAAGTGAATTAAGATGTTATATTCAGAGCTGAGCTAATATGCAACTTTAAAATGTTAAAAAACATGGCTATTATTTCTCAGTTAATGGGTTAAAATGCTCATCACAATAATGCAGAAAACATGGACCTATTATGTAACTAGAGCAAGCAGCCCGGAGGTTATTAATCATACTAAATAAGAGCAAAATCAATGTGACTGGAGAAGAGAAGACAGTAGGTATATGGGCCATTACTTGGGACTGGAATAAAGTGGATACATATAGTTATACACCCATCCTGAAAGGATTTTTACTAACCTGAAAGCATTGTATTTAGGGCACAAAATGGTCTTCCACAGTTCTTCTTCAATTCTGTAAATTATTGCGTGAACAGCTTCAAGATGATAGCTTTCATCTTCCTTAATTTCTGTGATAGAACAAATGCTTTTATCTCTGTGTGAAGGCTGACAACAGTAAAATGCACCATTATGTAAGAACTTAATATTAGTATATGCCTTTGATTATACTATTGACAACCATAGTGTTGAATCTTATAAGCAATATTCTATCTGCAGTAAAAGTAATTTTTTGCATGTGCATAACACATGAAAGCTTCAAAATCATATTTAGTATGTGATGTAAACCTAAGCATTAAAACATTTCTTATTTAGACTCGAATGACTACATTTCCCATGTGAGACATGAGCAGGAGCTGTATTATTAAAATATTCTTATTTGGACAGTAAAGCCTTTAAAATATTACATCTATCTCTCTTTTTATATATATATATATATATATATATATATATATATATATATATATATATATATATATATATATATATATGTATATATATATATATATATATATATACACATACGCATAGGAGTCAATTTGAGTTTTAGAGCATCTAATATATATATATATATATATATATATCACATATATAGAGAAATATATAGCTTTGCTGGTTTGGAATTACTTCAATGCTAGTATCTATTGACATAACAGATAAAAACAAAATTCCCAAACAATGTAGTTGGAAATGTAGCTGGCTTTTTAAATAGTAGTGTAGTCCTTGATTATTTTCCCTTTTTAACTATAATGAAAAAAATGCACTGTTGTAGCCTTGATGTGCTTTGATCATTAATACTTCTTTTCTTGTGAAAACATATCTTGACAATAAATACACTATACTGTTGAGTAATATGTAATTATTGCCATTTCATATAAGTGGAGTATAAAAACTCCAAAAATACTATCCTAGAGATTCATAAACATTGCAGCCATGATTGCAGCTTGCCTGCTCTGTCTGTTGTACATGTATGATGAGCTCAAATGCTCATTAACAATGAATGTGGTCATGTAAGTGGATAATCAAGCAGCTCATTAAATATGTTTGCTGTGGTCAAAAAAGGGACTGCAGAAAGTAGATGAGCAGGAGTCTTGAGGGCAATTGGTAGAATCCTGCACTTACAACTGCAGCAAGAGAAAGAAGTTGTCTGGCAGCATTATAGGGTCATTGCAGCCTACAGGAGCAAACTCTCAAAAGAGCAAAAGCTCTTACAGTGTGTTTTTTCAGCCTTCTGGCTGTTTTGCATGCAAGACTATGACACAGTGGGATCTGGAAACTTGCCCTTAGCCTACTTGTATGATCTTGTAGTTGATACATATAAGGAGGTGTGTGGGGTGCCAGTTGTTCTGTTTATTTTTTCTTTTTCTTATTCAGTCTTTTTAGATTTTATCAAAATAGATATTTATTTGCATATGCACTGTTTAGAGTGCTCACTCAGTGATGAAACAGTCATATATTTATGTATTTATTTATTTATTTATACAGAGAAATGACTTGTGAACAGCATTATGGATATTAAGATGAATTTAGGAGGATAAGTAGTAGGTCACACAAAACACATATAACATAGACAAGTGTGCAAAGGGAGGTGGTGTTACAGTCAGAAATGTAGAAAATTATGTAAAAGGGGAAATCAGGCACATGGGAAAGACAGTAGTGTTGCTTGTGTGTGTGTGGGGGGGGGTGAAAGTGACAGTGACAGGTAGAGTCACCAGTGGCTATGATGTTGCTGGTGGTGATCTAGTAGCTAATGGTGGTGGCACAACAGGCATGGATGGCGGCAGGAGATTCATCTGGATGCTACTGCATATAAATGCCAAATAATGCTTATCTGATGTGCATGGCTGGTGAAGTGCAGGGTCTGTATAAGCACAGTATTACACTTGTATATTTTAGTTGAAGGTAGAAGACACAACAGTGTAGTTATTTTCTATATGATGAACAATGCCAATGCACAACAGTTTTACCTGGACATTGACTGTGCCCTTAGTGACCAACAGAGTACAGTACGATTTCAAAAGATGAATGATCTGGAATACCTACATTAGAATGAGTGACATTTGTTCATCTATTTTCTGAACAGATTAAAGGCCAGATATGGTAGCACCGGAAAAATGTAAAGGGGATAACAAGCAGAGGGTAGAACAGAAGGTGAGCAACTAAAGAATAAGCAGGATGGAGATGGAGGAGGTGAGGAAAATTTATTAGTGGGGCAGGTGTCCATTTCTCATGCATAAAGAGAATGCAAGTTGCAGAAGGAAGAAAGGAATGAGTGGAAGTAAGAGGAAGGTCAAAGGGTTAAAGCAGGTAGTTGTGGAAGACAGCTGAGACTGAAAGGGCATGTGGTAACACAATCAGTGTAAAGGAACACAATGAAAAATGAGACATATCAGACAGACAGAATGGAAACAATGGTGAAGGCAGGATTTTACATCCAACAAGGATGGGCATTGGCAAAAAAGTAGAGGAACGATAGGAAGATGGATAGGTTGGGATTATGCAGCTGCAGTCCCTCATAGATGTGATCGACCATACTAGGTACCATTACCTCTGAGCCCTGTCTTAGATGGTGGATGGAGTATTGGACAGGGAGGCAACAAAGGAGTCACTGCACAAAGTTTTTCATCTGGCTGATATAGACATCTAACCTTCTGTCATTTATCTTTCATACACTGTCTGCCAGCTGTTACTGGTGGGTGCAACAGTCCTAGCACTAAATGCAGGGCTACCTTAACTGAGTAGTGCAGTTAGTGCAGAAGGAATGGAGGTGACTGTGGCAGGCTGGACCCCAGATGTGTAGGGTGCTTCTCATGGTGACGATGAGACTGATGCTGCCACCTCTAGGCCTTCCCTCTGGGATGGATGGAAGTCTTGGTGTTACTGCAAATAAGAGTAAAATAAATGGAGAGAAAGAAAATAAAAGAAAATAATAAAAAAAAATCAAAATGGATATATACAGTTGAATGGATTGCAATAAAGAGGGTGGGGGAGAGAAATATGCAAATACAATAAAAAGATGAAGCTGATATGCACTTGCCAGATGATTAAGTTTCACTTCATATACTTGAATGAATAACAAGCATACATCCCAATTTAATAAGATTGTTAGCACAAAAAAGTGAAAGAAGAACCTGAACCCTCTGCCATCAATAACTGCACTATGAAACTGAAATGATTAATGTAATAAGCTTCCCGGAAAAGCCAATATGTGACTGTAGTCAAAAGACACAGTAATGGGATGTCTCAGATAACTATGTGTGTGGTGTTTGGGCATGCGTATGTGTGTGTGTGTGTGTGTGTGTGTGTGTGTGTGTGTGTGTGTGTGTGTGTGTGTGTGTGTGTGTGTGTGTGTGTGTCTCTCTCTCTCTCTCTCTCTCTCTCTCTCTCTATATATATATATATATATATATATATATATATATATATATATATATATATATATATGGAATTACTATGGAATACCAAAATTCCACAATCCCAAAATTCTGAATCCCAAGGACCAAAATCTCGAGATTGCGGAATCTCAAACATAGTGAATGGGTATTGCAGTATAGTGCGGAATGGGAACTTTGCCATTCACTCCACTCAGTGCGATCTCAGAGTTGGTATATTTAAGTTGCAGGGGTTGCAGGGGGCCTTGCTCCCCTGCATATATGTTAGAATAGTTTGTTGTATGTTTTACCTTTTTTTTTTTTTTTTTTAAGTTTCGAGATTCCGCAATCTCAAGACTCTGGTCCTCAGGATTTAGAGTCTCGGGATTGTCGAATTTCGGTATTCTGTAGTGATTCCATATATAGATTTCGGCCCCAGAACTTAGACCAAAGCTCCAACACACCTTTTGGTCCCAGAACCTAGACTGAAGCTCGAAAGGTGGTGGTGTTTTAATATTTATAAAGGATATGCACACCTCCAGATTGGTAGCCCAACATAATGCATCAGAGATACTTTGGCTGCAGCTAACATTGGGTAAGACAGTGACTCAGGTCATAGCCTGCAATAGGTCCCCAACCATGTCTCAAGACTTGCCTTCCATGTTCCTAAGCACCCTGGAGAATATTAGAGTCCAATCTAACACTCTCTTACTAGGCGACTTCAACTACCTCTCCATTAACTGGGTAAACTACTCATGTACCAATACACTTGCCCAACGTTTCCTGGAGTTCATTAATTCCAATGTTCTGGACCAGCTCATTCTTAACCCCACTAGAGGTAGCAACATCCTTGACCTGGTCATTACTTACATGGTAGACTATTGCTCTACACCAACAGCCAGCTCCTCCCTGGTTAGATCTGACCCCAAACTAATCACCTTGGAAATCCACATCCCTCCCACCCCCCACAGCAAATGTATCCACCATGAAAAACTTCTCCAAAGCTAACTTTTGAGATCGTAAAAACAGAGGTGGCTAACTTCATGGCACCCATGCAAATGGAGAATAGTTGCGTGACTGCAGAATCATACACCAATGCACTGTACGAACATGTACACAAATGCTTGGATCTCACCATACACAATAGAGCCAAGACACTCTCCTCCAAAAAAAAGGAAGCAAATCTGATGGTCCCCTGCCATAAACAAACTCTACAACAGAAGGAGGAAACTGTTGCGGAATAAGGTAAAGTCTCAAGACTGGAAAAACTCCCTTATCTGCCTAAACAAAAAGTTGAGATTCCTCATCAAATCCTCTAAAGCTAGCTATAAAAACAGAATTGCAGCAGATAGTAAAGACAACCACAAGGCCTTCTATAGTTAGTAAAGAATCTCCACTGCAATACCGAGATTTGCTCTGAGCTACTGCACAGTGGCACCTCCTCTACCGAGTCAACAGATATTGCCAGTATACTGTCCGACAGATTCAGAGCCAACTTTACCCCCCCCTGCTCCCCAGATGACCAATTGCAATACCAGTAGATTGCCAGGCATCCAGTATTACTGCTGCACAGGTTAAAACAGCACTGTCCAAGGCCAAGAATACAGATTCTATGGGACCTGACAATATGCCTGGTTGTGTTCTACAGGAACTACAGAGTGAACTGGCACCTCACCTGTATGCCCTGTTCAGTCACAGCCTCATCTCAGACTTTGTCCATGCCAAATGGCGCAGTGCTACAGTCATCCCTCTCCACAAAGGAGGAGTGACTACAGACCCTGGGAACTATTGCCCCATTAGCCTGATGAGTCTGATATGCAAAGATATGGAACACATCATTATGGACCTAATAAACAAGGATATAGGGAATCTCCAAACTCAGGATCCCACACAGTTTGGTTTTGTGAAGGGTAAATCATGCCTGCTTAAATTGGTCGACTTCTTTGAGTCAGTCACCAGAGCTGTGGATGAAGGCAAGGTGGCTCATACAGCCTACCTTGATCTGGCTAAGGCGTTTGATACCATTCCCCACTCAGGAATCACAGAAAAACTCGCTAAGCTTGGCATCAACCCCTATATCACTAGGTGGGTTGCAAACTGGCACACAGAACCCACAATGTGAAAGTAGCTGACTCCAAGTCAGTCTGCCGATTAGTCATGAGTGGAGTCCCACAGGATTCAATCCTGGGTCCTCTTCTGTTTGGTATCTACTTCTCTGAAGTCCAGGCCAAAACGAAGGGACTCTGGCTGACAATGTTCGCAGACAATTGCAAGTTGGGAACTATTATTAACTCCCCAAGTTATGCTGACATCCTATAGAATGGCCTCACTGTGACCAGGGACTGGTGTCAGAACCATGGCCTTAAGCTCAATGCCAAAAAATGTGTCATCATCCTCCTTTGGGAAAAACCCAGTTCCCATGATTTACCACATTGATGGTAGTCCACTGAACACAGAAGGCATTATAAGAGATCTGGGAACACAGGTTGACAGCAACCTCTCTTTTGATCACCACATTGCCACTGTGGTTGGAAAGGCCTTCTATGTTGCACATCTCATTACTAAGGGTTTTTCATACAGGAAGAAAGAGGTCATTGTCTCCCTCTATGCTTCCCTCATTAGGCCAATCATCAAGTACAATGCCCCATTTGGCATGTACCTCATTAGGCACCTGAAACAACTGCAGAGGCCGCAAAAGTAGTTAAAAAAGAGGATCCTAGGCCTTAAACACTTGTCCTATATGGACAGACTAAAAAAACTCCAACTATTCTCTGTCTCATATCGTCTACTTTGGGGTGATCTCTGCTTGACATACAAAGCCATGTCTGACTCAGCTCTGTTAGAAATGCTACATCTACAGAAATACTAATCCCTCCACACCACACGCTCCAGAGACCTCAACCTCATTACCACAATTAATAGAACATGCATAACCCAGAGATTGCCCATGCTATGGAACAGACTTCCCATAAATGTCAAGCAGAGCACCTCACTGACCCTCTTCAAATGAAATCTTGATGAGTGGATGGGAAACAAAAAATTCACCCCGGGGATAACACCAGTGGCTCTACTCGACAGAGGCACTGGGAACTAAGGTCAGGTGGCACTATGCCAATGTAATCCTAAGGCTAGGCTTGTAAAGGCCCCAGGGCCATTAGCCTAGTACACACCTATGAAGCTATGAACCAATATATATATATCAGCCACAAAGTTCGGTTTAAATATATTTAATAAATAATAAAAGAACAAGACAATATTCAGTACACAGACACATTTACTTCAAAGTTCAACATCACCAGAAGTATGTAAAACAACAATTCAGGACGGTCTCAAATAAATACAGAAAACATCTAAACTAATCTTTACTATATTCCTATCTATATCTAAGATGAGTTACTATGCCTTAAGAACATACTTACAGAACAACAAGCAGGCAGAAGTGATGAGTGGATGTTTCCAGGTCAAAGACAAAATACAAAATGCCTAGTCTCTCTCTCTCTCTCTCAGAGAATTCCCAAATTGATATCAAACTTTACTGATGGGCCAGCTTGGATGACGTCACTCTTTGTCACCTGACTGCAGTTCCCAGGCTAAAAATTAATTTAACAGAATTTCACATCTCTGTGTGACAAATACATATTTCTCAGATGTTTGCTCAGAACTGTGTAGCTGCTAGGAAGTCATAAAACAGTAAAATAACTTACATTTTAAACCTAGTAATTACTTTTCTTAAAAGACAATAGAAAAACTTCTAGCTTTAGCTATTGTGTCTGCTATTTAACTGATACTGAGATATAACATATTTTGTTTATGGTCTAGCTATAAAGTAACTTAACCTCAACTATTCTTAAGTTCTGCAAGTTAATCTTCTATGTTCCAGCAGGGTATGCTGTGGTTACATCCTTGAAGCTCAGTACAGAACATACAGTTCTGTATAAATCATATCAATATTCACAAATGATTATTTACAAAATTCCAGATAGCTGGTCTGGCAGTGTCACATATACATACAGATAGCTATACATATGTTCACAAAGATAATTGCTGCTTAGGCATACATGTCACTCACAGATTATAAGCTAAAGAAATAAGAAAGATAGTCCATGACACAGATATCCAATCACCCAAAAACTGTTTCTTAGATGTACTTCTCACATCAAATGCTGTAGTTAGTATAATGAGACAGGCACTTCAACTGTAAATGTATTAGCTCAAACGAGGGGGGACTGAATCCAATGGCATCATGGAAACATGGGAAACACAGCCTTAACATCTTCAGCCACTTGTTCAAGTAAACTGAGGGTGAAAACTCTCTGTCTTACACACACACACACACACACACACACACACACACACACACACACACACACACACACACACACATGTTACTAATTGCTACCTTCGAGCTATGGAAGTTATCACAGAGGTGCAAGTGATTTATGAAAGGTATAGTGTATGGAACTGAATCTTTACTGCTTTTAATATTAAGTGCTGTGCATTCTGAAGTAAGTATGTGCACTCCAGTTCTCTGTTAGGTACCTCAGTCTCCTCCTATGCAGCTGCCTATTCACTGCTATGGAGAAAAATTATGTTGTGTAGTATTTGTGGCTTGCACACTAAGGTAAGTTATATGTATAGCTGAAATAAGTTCCACTTACAGTATGTAGGTGGTATCTGCTGTTTAAACCCATCCTCCCATCTGCATAGAAGGTCAGGACTGCAGCACCTCTTGTCACTGCAGTGATGATGGCACTGATCCCCCATATGTGGAATGCCTGTTGCATGGGTGACAGTCTGAACTAAGCTATTCCAGGTTTCATTCATAAACTGAGGCCCTTGATAACCCTCTTGCAGGAGCTTTTGGCTGTATTTCTGATGGAGGAGGTGCATATAAATATTAACTCCTACACACACCATCCCTATGCCCTAAAAGGAGCACTCATTTCTTTTCAAGCCAAGATGTCTCACCTTGTTGAATCACAGGGAAAAATAGCAGAAAATTGGTGCTCAAAGCAGATTTCTTGCATAACATATGCTGTGCACCAATGAACATTGATGGGCGCCTAATTTGCATGAGGAATAGTTGGCTAGGATAATATAGGTACTATATTATTATGATTCATAATGGTGCTTTAAGTTATGAAGCATGGCAGGCCTGTATTCCTGTGTATGCTGCTAAGCTAAGAAAGCAGGATTTGCATCTACTCCATGTATGTATGGCTATGTGTGGAACTGCAAGTCCCTGCTTGGAAGGTTGGCCTTCGCTTCACATGTGCAATACTATCTGCTACCTGCAGTGACCCAGGACTGTGCACATCAATGGGACTTGAGCATTATGGTTAGCAGGTGTTCATGTTACACAAATTGAGCAGTTCTGAAACAATAATGAGTCAAGGTCTAATTAGCATAGTCAGTACACCCAGTCACGTATATCTGCATGATATAACATACAATGACAAGCAGATAGCCTTACTGCACTACAGACGAATCTATCAAGCAGCAAGCAGCAAGGTCATAACCTGTAACAGCTGAAATTCAGAATCTTTCAGGCAAAACTGAAGCTTATTTTGCACAGAGTAAGTTCTACTTGTTTTCAAGGAAGGAAGCTGACACTTTTATCTGCTACTGAACTTGTTGATATAACAAAAATCGGTTTGTCAGAACTTGTATGTGTATTGGAAAGATGTATTGAGAGGAAATTCCAAGAGGAAAGAAATCATTGGGCTGAAGGATTGCTATGTTTAATGGGGGGCACACCCATATGCACCCACTAAGGGTACAGTTGATAACATTACTGCTGGGCTTCTGATGCCACTTTTAGTAAATAAATTTGTCACTTGCACACATTATCCATATGTCATTTGCAAAACAATTTTTAACCTTCACAGAAACAGTCATGTCACCTTGGTCAGTTGCAATGGTATGGCAATGTTTTGTAAACAACATTTGGTCAGTGAACTCATGTGCCTGACATTAATTAAATAGTATGGATACAGATACATAGCTGTCAGAGAGGCACACAAACAGCATGCTATATGGACAAATGGGAGACGAGTGGTGTAAGGATTTTTCAGGGCTATGCAGAAACATGGCTAGCAATTTCACTGTTTTTCATACCTACATAGCAACGGCAAAAATTCAGACCAAATAGATGCACACTGGAGATGCTGCTGAGCAATCCACCCATAAGGAACATTTTTCTGTTGCAGAGAATGAAATACTACTCTAAGCCCTCATTTTCCATGGATGACAACTCTTTGGCCTGCATTCATCTGACTTGGCCTGCTGGGACAGTGCATGGGAAGATGTGATGGCAGATGTCAGTTCATTTGGTGGCCACAATTATATGGATTATGAGATGGACACCACAGGGCCCTTGCCATCACATATGATAGTAAATAAAGAATTCAACTTTTGGCACTCTCATGGAGATGAAGGAGTTCCTGCCTTCTGTCTGAAGCACTGGCACCTCCAAAACATCCTGCATTTCAGTGCTAGATGTTGGGAAACACTTGGATCAGCCACTTAAGCAACCTGCTGAAGAATGAGTAGGTATATAGACCTATTTCAGTGTAAGAATACCTGTAGGTCCTCTGCACCCACTTAGTCACTCTCCAAAGTGTTAAGGCTGCTTGATTTATGGTGTAATGGTACATTAGGGTTTTCCCCTCCACAGCCACCTGTACTAGGTATACAGTTAACTTATTTATTGTTATCTGCTAATATTTCTAGATTTCCATTGCATTTATACTTCTGGTGCTGGGTCATACTTACACAAGATATTGTGTTTTGGTGTATTCACAAGTGATTCTTTATCCAGCTTTAGCACTGTGAAACTGCCTGTTCCTGTTGATAGAAGATCTACAACCTCTGATAATGATGATAGGGTTGAAATGGCACAGTCAGGGAGTACAGAGTGTTAGATCCAAGTCATGGTCCAATGGGGCCCTAGGCAGGGTAATGGATCAGACCATCATGTAGACATTTTAGTATCCCATTACTTGGTCATCTCTCCTCATTTACCATGAACATTGTTCAAACCTATAAGTATGCATACTGTTTTCTTCTTTACTTCTACCGCGGTTACAGATATTTGGATTTAATAAAAACTTTTCTTTCAAATTTTATAGCACAAAAACTTATAGGCATTTGCTAAACAAAACAATACAGTCTTAAAATGAAAACTGACTTAACATGAGCAACACTAAACATTGTTCCCTTGAAACACATTCTGTGAAATTGCATAGAATACCACATTCATGGAAAATGCATTTGTTCAGTGGTGGATTAAGTGTACCTTTGGGCTGTTTTCAAAATATGGGGCCCCCTGCATGCATTTTGGGGGCAATCATAAATGAATGTGTTTTTAATTTGCCTTCTTTTTTATTTATTTAACATTTGTTAATCAGGAAAGAGCCCATTTTCAGTAGAGGCCCAGAGAGAAACACTCCAAATTCATATTATTGGAAGGAAACCAGAACAAACCCACATGAATCCAGGAAGGGCATGCAGATTCCACATAGGGGGCACCCACCCTGAGAATCAAACCAAAGAACTGCTTGCAGAGAGGTGACAGCTCTAACCACTGCACCACCTTCCTGAGGTGTTAAACTATACTCCCTCTTTAATACAGCACCACTTGTTAAGAATTTTTTTTAATTTGCATTTCAATCAATATGCACAATCTCTGCAGAAGAAAATGTTATCTGCATAATTCCACAGCAAATAGAGCTGTAACTAATAAAGAGGTTGCTGTTGGCAAACAATTTTGCATGTCAGTGCTTCACCTTCAAACAAATTCATTGTCTGCTGCCCTTGAAGAATACATTGACTGCAATCATAGTGGGGGAAGAGAACCCACAGCCTTCTGCACCAATAGCAAGTAGACTGCAGCTTGTACCACTGAAGCTTAACAGGACAGTCATTGAATTCTATGACTGACATTGACAGAATGTAATCCTCAGATAGAAAATAAATAAATAAATAAAATGAAGGGAGACCTGGCAGCAGTTGGTAGGGAGGTTTGAGGCATTTTCTTGCCAATAATTAAGATCGGGGTTTTCAGGGTTTGACTCTGAGCAAAGTCACTAAACTAGACAGTGCATCCAAATGGGGCATTACACATATACAACTCCACTCGAGGTTTGGGCTTAGCTGCTGCTCTGTACTCATGGCTGAGAAACACATCACCATGCAGATGTAATCCTTAAATTTCTCACTGGGGCTTGCATAATGGAAGTGGGCTTGCCTTGTTGTGCTGTCTTTTTCAAGGCACTAATGCTATTGCTATGTGGTGATGGAAGTATGTTTTTTGTGGGTTTTGCTTTTTTGTTTACATGAGATTTTTAGGGAAGACAGGCTGCCCTAGACAATGTAGGCCACCCTCAGCCAACCTGGGCTCTAAAAAACTGCATAGGTTACCTAGTGCTAAATCAGGTTCTGCAGAGTGCTGGAAACAGGCAATAGGGCCATTGCAACTCCTGCACAACCTCTGCTACTGCAGATACTCAGGATACCCACTCCTAACAGGGATACTATCAGTCAGGGAAGTGTGTTGACCCCTAGTAGACACATGTCAGAATCTGTCCTAACACCCATCATCCAAATGGTTCAATCAGAGTGTAATGGCGCTTACTGAAAACATGGTTACTGCCCTCACCTAGAGGTTGGTATGTCAGTGGCTGCACCTCAGCATATGTGCAGGACCATTGTAGAGGTACAGGCCAGTACTAACACTGCCATGGCAGAGTTAGTGTGGGAGACGCAGAGTGTGAGTGATAGCCTATGGGAATGCATGTCTCATATGTGAGATTGTTTGAATAGACTCAATCACATAGTAGAAATGAACATTATGTATTCACCATGATATATCTGTGGTGTCTGTTTCCATCCTTCTTACCTTAGATCTGACTTTAGCCACTTCTAAGCTTTGGATTTAGTACTCATGCTCCTCCCCTTACCCATAATCCCTGTGTAAAGAGTGAGCTACCTTAGATAAAGTTTGCCCATCAGAAGCAAAAAAAACTAGGAATATAAAGAGGGTAGTAGCAAAAAGTAATCTGACTTAAGTATTGTCAGCTTATACTTGGAGAGAGACAGAGACAGAAAGAGAGAGAAAGGAGCCAAGACTAGGTCAGCTTGAGTCATCCAGATATGAAAATGTGAGAAAATATAACACAAAAGGAAGGGAGATGTTGGGGGGATAGTTGAGGATAGTTGAGGAAGGAAGGATACAGACAACACAGATCTAACATTATGGTGAGAATGTAACTTTTGTATCTGATGTCTTTTCTGTCTATTCCTCAATGTATGGGACAGAGTACCCAGCTAATTTATTACCTGGGTGGTCTTATGGAAGGATATTCCAGAGCATAGCTGAACAAAAGAGTCTCTAGACTTGGACTAAATATCCAATTTATAATGTGAGATGAAAGTATGGACCTTAGACCTGGTAGCTACAGTACAGATGTCATCAATTGGCATACTAGAAAATAAAGTTGTAGATGAGCCACAGATCTAGTGAAATGAGCTTTTGGAATTGTAGGAAGTGACAGACCCTTTTTTGATATACATAATATTTGCATTGAGCCAAACAACATGAAAGGGTGCCTTTTGATAATCCTTTTCCCAGATTAGCAGTATAAAAAGGTAAAAATAATTTATTGGATTTAAAAAAATTGTCTGATGTCAGTAAAAACAGAAGTAATGGTAAACATCTGGAACATGTAAAGTATATTCACCCTTGTTTGAAAAATTTGGAAAGAACATTGAGAGGTTTATGGACTGGTCAGTAGATGATTCAGAAGCATCCTGAGGACAAAAGAGTGGTTGGTTTTTGAGGTAGGTTTTTAGGTACACTCTGTCTTTGTGAGATATGAGGTAAAGTGTTTCTGAGAACAGGGTGTTAAGCTCAGAAATTCTCCTGGCAGAAGTGATAGCAACCCAAAATAAGGTCATCCATGGCAACAACTTTAGGTCAATCCTAGCAGCGTGTTCAAATGGGGGACCTGCTAATGCTCGTGGTAAAATAGTAATGTCCGTGCTCTCTAAGCAGGGGATGTAAAAGAAGGTTCCTCTAAGGAAAGCCTTGGATAATCTAAGAGATGCTATGGGCATGTGATTTTCACCCACATAGAAAAAGATATAGCAGCTAACTATACTTTGATGGTAGAGTAGCTGGCTGCACGTTGAAAAAGATGGGTGAGAAAGTTCAAAATTGCTTGAAGAGGAGCCAAAAAGGGATCAATGTTATTTTCAACTACCCATATTGAAAACCCTTTCAATTTGCTTTTCTAGATCTTTCTAGTAGAAGGTTTTTGAGAAGAGGACAAAATGTGAAAAACTGATGATGAAAACCTGGATTGTAAAACCATCATCGGAATTGGAAAAACCATGTGGTTAACTTGAGGGACTGAATAATCTGGTGAGATGACCATAATGTGTGAGAAAGTAGATCTGGATCCAAGCCCAACACCCAGGGAGAGTCGACTAGCTGAGGCCAGAGGAAGGGAAACCTAACTTATCAAAGCTAATAAAAGGCTGTAAGAATGACTATGCCCTTCAATGAAGATGCTTTCTGTAAAACTTTGGAATTGTTGACATTAGAGAAAAGGCATAAAGGAGACCTGGGAGCCAAAAGTGTATAAGAGTGTTCCTGGGTGACTCCTCCTCATGTGAAATTAATGTGAACAACTTGCTGCATTTGGTGTTGTGGAGAGAGGTGAAGAAATCCAATCCCCACAAGGTTGGCTCCAATGGCTAAAACGTTACTCAATTACTAATGGATTGAAGGACCATTCATGACTGAGTAGATCTGACCAGTCAACCTGTCCACAAGGAAGTTGTATTTCCCAGAATGTGTGTTTCTGTTAGAAAGTAGTGAGAAGATATCACCCATTACCACACTCACGTCCTGTCAATACATCCTAGAAGATCTGGTTCCTCACTATTTGTTAATGAACCAGACAATTGGCATGTTGTCTCTCTGGATCAATATCACATCTAAGGGAAGAGAGTTCTGCTGAAAAGCCTACAGTGCTAGGTGAATTGCTGTCATCTCCAATACACTGATGTGTAGACTGGCCTCTTTTTGGGACCTCCCAAATAATGCGCCCTATCCAATTTGGGAAGCAACAGTGGTCACCATTACTTGGGAGAAGGAAAAATAAAAGGATGTCTTTATAGAACATGTGGAGATTCCAGCCACCATTGTATGCGCATTCTGCATATCGTCATTAGAAACATTTTAAAAGACATGATCTGTTTTCTGATTGACCATTGAACCAGAACAGTCCATTGAAGTACCTGCATATAGAATCTGGCTGGGGAGACTGATATGATAGAGGCTACCATAGAGCCCAGAAGGTAAAGAATTATTCTTGCTGGTGGCTTCTTGTGGGATAAAACGTCCTGGGCTTTTTGATAAAGTGATGTAACACTTGTTTGGGGGATCCTTGTGATCTGGAGTTTTGTGTCCAGAAGTGCTCAGATACAGTCTAGCTACAGAAATGGTTTTGGCTTGTATATTTTTTTAAGTTCACTGTAATTCCCAACTTTATGCACAACTAGAGCAAGGAATCTCTGGCTTGAATGAGTAGATTTCTGATACAGGTGGTGATGAGCCAGTGGTTCAAATATGGGAATACCTGAAAACCCTGCAGTCATAGATGGGATGCCACTGCTGCCATACACTTGATAAGTACCTAGGGGTCTGAGATGAGACCAAAAAGCAGAGCTTTGAATTGGAAATGTCTGGCTCCCATCCAGAAGAGAAGATACATCCTGGAGTATCTGTCCATTTTTATGTGGTAATACACTTCCTGAAGACCTATCAAGCACATTCAGTGATTCTTCCTTAGTAGGTGAAGAATGGACTAAACTGTGACCATTCAGAATTTTGTTTGCTTCACAAACTTATTCAAGCAGCTTAGGCCTAGAATTGGCCTTAGGTGCTCATTTTTCTTTTGCATTTAAAAGAACCTTGAGTAGTTTCTGGATACTTTCTGGTCTAGAAGGACCTCTTGGATAACTCAGTTTCTTAAAAGCTTCCTTATTTCTGTAGTGGCTTCTTCCCTTTGTGATGGTGAAACATTGGGAATCTTTTGGGGTGGTGGAAGAAGGGTACAAAATGGCCTCTGGTAATGATCATTTGCACCCACTTGTCTTGAGTGATGGGCATCCAGGTTGCTGGGTGCATGGATAAGTGCCCTCCTTGACTGCCTCCCGAGTGTGACAATTGGGCAACCATTCTGGACACCTAGAATGACTTGTCTGAGTAAGGACCTCTGAAGTCTTGATTTTGTAGGCCAGCTCTGCTCCTTGGGTAATTTCCATTATAAGACTGCTCCCCTCTGCCTTGGAGTGCTCATTCTCTGGAAGTATCAGGTGTAAATCCCAGAGATTTGCAAAACCAAATGCTCTTGCCTCACTTCTGATTTCTGAGAAAGATCCTCTGAGGGGTGGAGAATGTGATCCCTTCAGCCGATAGGGATTTACCATCTTTGTGACTGCTTTAGATAGTCTCTTTAACTTTGGGACCAAAAAGAGTTGATCCACATAGGGGACATTGACAAAGGACATCTTGAAATATTACACAAAGTTGCTTAGCTGCATCCAGTAATGCCTCCTAAAGGAAATGCCTGTGCTAGCTGCTTTAGACAAACTCTGTAGCACTGGAGATAAGGTGCACAGAGGCATTGGATAAGGAATGTAGTGTAGCCAATTGTGAATCAATAGATTTTCTTTGATCCACACACAAGGTCTCTGAAAGGGTATTGGTGATTTCCTTGGTCATATCTCTCTGGAAATGTATGACATGTGCCAAGTAGTTTAGCACTCTCACCAAAAATGTAGACAAAGTGTAAACATACTTCTAAAATCTGCCCAATTCACATGATTCCCTGTTTGGTGAATGGCTCTCTTCTGCAAGTTACTCCTCACTGTTTATAGCCCCTAACAAGGAATCTACTGCAGGCCCTTGCTCCAATTGGGATGGTCTTTAGGAGCAACAAGGAATTTGTCTGATTTTTTGGGAATGGGCTCAGCTCTGTCTTGCTCTTTCCATGCCTGAGTAGAGATCAGGTCTACAATCTCATCAGCCAGAAGTTTTACCCAGGATTAAGATGGGCCAGAAGCAAAATCTTCAAAGAAAACTGGCTCTTCTGGAGAAGGAACTTGGGAAGACCAACACCCCCCCCCCTTTCTGTCTGAGAAATTTGAATATCTCTCTGAAAGAGATGCCCTCAAGACAGGATCTAGGAGAACTCTCTCCTTCATCAAAGTTAATGTCAGTGGTAGAGAATTCCTCGTGGTAATCTAAGTGCCTCATTTGGTCTGTGCTTCCTATGTACCTCTTCTGTGGGTTGTTCGAGAGATGATTCAGGAGCTGACATAGTCTCTACTAGTAGGAATGGGTCAAGGCTTCTGGAAACTGGCTGTCCCAAAGGGACAAGAAGAGTAGTCAGTGGATGCTGGGAAATCCTATAGGGAAGGGCTGGATCTGACTCAGACGGGTAATCTTCTCTCTTGATTGAGAAAGGACTCTCTTGAAAGCCTCAAAAGCTAAGCTTGACAGAGATCTGGGAATACTTGCTGTAGGAGTTGAAACTCCTGAAGGTAGTTCAATCCTAGATGCTGTTTGGCTTGGGATGCAAGGTTGACACAACGGCCAAACTATCAAGTGCTAAAGCTATGAGCAAGGAATGGATCCAAAGACCTCAGGTGTGATTATAATCTGTCAGAGTTGACTCCAATAGTTCAGCCACAAGGTTCCGACAAATCCGATGAGGTCAGAGCAGACTTCAACAGAGAACTCATCAGTGTCAAAACTGTATAAACTCTTGGTTCCAATGCAGATTTTCCCAACTGAAAGTTAGATACAAGAGCTCTGATTCCAGAGGTCAGATTGGAGAAGGAGTAAATAAATAATGAGGGGAAGAAGTAATTCCTCCAGTTCATAGCTGGGAGGACCCCAATTGGATGTGGATCTGAAGAAATCTCATCATCATTCTGTCTGCTTCATTGAGGGTCATGGTAGACCTAGCCGACCTAAGAGAAGAGAAGATAAGAGATAAAAGGAGTAGTTTGGAATGGTAATGTGCTCCCTTCTATGAAACTGGAGATCAAAACCTGGATGAAATAGGATCCAGAGACACCCTAGGGGGCCTATGGGGTTATATGATTATAGGATCCAAAAAGTACATTAGCTCCGAGGATATGGATATTTTAGATGCAAGATCCAAGAAGGGTATCGGGTCAAGAGTCCTTTTCTAGGAAGTTTGCGATTTTTATATTTCCTTGTCTGAATTTTTGTTTCTCTTTAGATTTGTCAGATAACCTTTTTTGGCTGAAGAATGGGAAGAGGAAGAAGAAGCAGCAGGAGACTTTGCTGACCCAGGTGGAGGTTTATCTTCTACTGAAGGTCAAAGGAGCCCCTTTAAAATAAGTATATTTCTCCTCTGAATAATGGCCCATTGGCTGAATGCATTGCAAATGGAGCAAGTGGTGTCCAGGTGCAATAGGTGTAAACAGTAGACATACTCATTGAGAATGTATGAGTTTGGGAGCTTGTGCGAGCAAGCTATGCATTTTTTAAAAACTGAAGGCTTTTCTGCCATCTCTCTGATGAAAAAGAAAAAAATAAAATCACTGAAAAAAGCCCCTTTTTAACTAAACTAAACTATGCTATAAATATATCTGTTTCATTTTGTATTACATATATATATATATATATATATATATATATATATATATATGTAAATATATATATGTATACATATATATATATATATATATATATATATATATATATATATATATATATATGTATATATATATATGTATACATATATATATATATATATATATATATATATAGAGAGAGAGAGAGAGAGAGAGAGTGAGAGAGTCCAGCATCAAGGACAAGCGACAAGAAAAATAGGAAAAAAGAAAAAAAATGGAAGGACAGCCGTACGTCAAAGTGCTAGAGAAAGGGTAGGGTTGATGACTGAAAAAAAATTTACTTATTTTTTAAAATCCTTTATAAACTCTTCCAGTGCTTCCAAGGATTTGTCAGTCAGTTAAGCTGGCAAACAATATCAGAGGCAGTTTGTTCTTTACATAGGGATTTTGGGTAATGGGAGAAACCTGAGCTCTGTATCCAAAGCATAGATGTGGCCAAAATCAGATATGAAACCCATATGTTGAGGAATGGACAAAAAAGACAACACCAGGTCCTGCCATATTCTCTCAGGCTCACCTGCCAGGGGTGAGAGACTGTCCATGAAGCAGGTCCACAACTTTATCTACATATAGTAGCAATCATGACTATTGTTACATCAAAATCCTTTTCCTGCAGCGTTAGCACTTCAATGGCTACATATATTGTGGAGGTGTCTACATCCAGGGAGATGGTTGTGAAAGTGACATTTCTCATAGCAGACCTTGCACACAGTCTGCAGACCAAAAATCTAACCAGGGTCATAGTATGTACAGTTCACCTCCTGGTAGAATCAACTGTCATTGCAGGGGAGTGCACGGGATGATGAATCTTCAGCCTTGCATTCATTGGGCATATCTAGAAGACTGATCCACAGTGCTACAACTATTGCTAAGGATGTGTCCCATCAGGCTATCACTCACACCATCACAATCTCCAGTATATTACACTCATAAACTTCCAGTGACACTGGCCCTTCACAAAGAGTTCTGTGTTAAATCGTCTCCCTGATGCTGACAGAACACAAAACAGTACATTTTGCTTTCATAAGCCTCAGTATTCACACATTTCCACTGTTAGAGACATCAGCGCCTGTTCGTAGGTTCATAGGTTCATAGGTAGGTACTAGGCTATCGGCCCTAGGGCCCATACAAGCCTAGCCAAAAAATGTACCCTGGCTTTCGCCACCCAAGAAAATTATTTTCCTATGCCTCTGTCGAGCAGAGCCACAGAAGTGATCCCCGGGGTAATATTTCCCATTTCCCATCCAGTCATCAAGATTTTTCTTGAAGAGTGCTAATGAGGAGCTCTGTTTGACATAGATAGGTAGTCTTTTCCAGAGTATGGGAAGTCTCTGAGACAGGAATCTATCCCTCCAGCATGTTCTGTTTATTGTGGTGACAAGGTTAAGGTCCCTAGAGCATGTAGCTCGGAGGGATTGGAATTTCTTTAAGTGGAGCATGTCCAACAGCTCTGGGTTTGACATAGCTTTGTATGTTAGGCAGAGATCACCTCTGAGTAGGCGATATGTGATGGAGTAAAGCTGTAGTTTTTTGAGACGGTCTGCATAGGGCATCTGTTTGAGGCCAGTAATCCTCTTTGTGAGGTATTTCTGTGGTCTTTCTAGTTGTTGTAGATGTCTTGTGAGGTACATACCAAAAAGGGCGCTGTACTCTATAATGGGTCTAATGAGTGATGAGTAGAGGGGAACAATGACCTCTTTTTTTCTGGATGAGAATCCTTTTGTGATGAGATAAGCCACGTAGAAGGATTTCCTGACCACTGTGGCGATGTGATTATCAAAGGAGAGACTACTGTCAACCTGTGTCCCAAGGTCTCTTATCACATTTTCGGCATTAAGTAGACTACCAACTATGTGGTTGTTCATGGGTACAGATTTTTTTACCAAAGGGGATGACAATACACTTTTTGGCATTGAGCTTCAGGCCATGGTTTTGACACCAGGAATCTGTCTCAGTGAGGCCCTTTTGTAGTTTGTCCACATCATTAGGAGTTTCGATTATGGCTCCTAGTTTTCAGTCATCTGCAAACTTTGTTAGCCAAAGACCTTCTGTGTTGGCCTGCACTTTAGAGAAGTAGATACCAAACAGGAGAGGACCCAGGACTGAACCCTGTGGTACTCCACTTGTCACTGGTCTGATGTCGGATTTGGAATCCGCTACTTTCACAGTGTGGGTTCTGTCTGTGAGCCAGTTGGCAACCCATCTTATGACATAGGGATTTATACTTAGTTTAGTGAGCTTATCTATAATTCTAGAGTGGGGGATGGTGTCGAAAGCCGTGGCGAGATCTAGATAAGCTGTGTGAACCATTTTACCATCATCTATGGCTTTCTTGACTGCTTCAAAGAAGTCAATCAGGTTTAGGAGACATGATCTGCCTTTTACAAATCCAAACTGAGTAGGGTCTAGAGTATGGAGATTACCAATGTCTTTGTTTATGAGTTCCATGATGATACATTCCATGGCCTTGCAGACCCAGCTCGTCAGGCTAATGGGGCGGTAGTTCCCAGGGTCCGTCATGGATCCCCCTTTGTGGAGTGGGATAACTGTCGCAGTGCGCCACTCAGTGGGTACAAAGCCTGAGGTGAGGCTATGATTGAACATGGTACTTAGGTAGGGTGCCAGTTCATTCTGTAGTTCATGTAGAACGCAGCCTGGGATACTGTCAGGTCCCATGGATGCTGTGTTCTTGGCTTTGGAGAGTGTGTCTTTTACCTGTGCAGCCGTGATTATAGGAACTTTGCATTCTTCCGGTATAGAGATGGGCCCTCTAGGGGCTGAGAGGGGGTAAAGTTAGCACTGAACCTATCTGCTAGGATGCTGGCAATATCAGTTGGTTCTGTATATTTAGTGCCATTATGCTGTTACTCAGAACAGATCTGAGTGTTCCCATTTAGATTCTTGACATAGCTATAGAATGCTTTGTGGTTGTCTTTAGAGTCAGTGGCAATTTTGTTTTCGTAACTAGCTTTGGAGGATTTTATGAGGGATCTCAACTTCTTACTGAGGTTGACCAGGGAGTTCCTCCAGTCATGGGATTTTACTCTTTTTTGCAACAGTTTCTTTCTTCTGTTGTAGAGTTTGTTTATGGCAGAGGACCACCAGATTGGCTTCCTTTTTTTGGAGGATAACATCTTGGTTCCATTAGGGATATCATAATCCATGCACTCGTGTAAGTGCTTATAAAGTGCATTTGTGTAGGATTCAGCAGTCATACCTCTATTGTCCGTCTGCATGGGTGTCATGAAGTTTGCCACTTCTGTCTTAAGAAGTGTGAAGTTGGCTTTTGAGAAGTTTTTTACGATGGTTTCCCTAATTGGGGCTTGGTGTGGGATGTGGATGTCTAGGCTGATTAGCTTATGGTCAGATCTGACCAACGAGGAATTGAACTCTGGTGTGGAACACCGGTTTCCCATGTTGGTGATGACCAGGTCTAGGATATTGCTGCCCCTGGTGGGGGTGTGAATAAGTTGATCCAAGGCGTTGGAATTTATGAATTCTAGAAAACGTTGAGCAAAAGAGTTGGTACATGAGTAGTTTTCCCAGTTAATGGTGGGGTAGTTGAAATCGCCCATTATTAGGGTGTTGGGTTGTACCCTAATACTTTCCAGTGTATCAAGAAATGAGGAGTGTGAATCCTGGGGCATGGTGGGGGGTCTGTAGCAAGCTACAATTTGGATTGTGGTCTTGCCTAGCGTTAGTTGCACTTGGATAATCTCGGATGCATTATGCTGTGCAACTAGCCTGGAGGTGTGGATATCCTTAATGAATATGGACACACCTCCGCCTTTAGTGCTTCTTTCTGGGTTAGGTGGCCGAAAGGTTTGGTATGAATTGAAGCCTGGTAATGCAGGGGTGCTTTCTGGAGCTTTGAACCAGGTCTCTGTCACTGCACAGATGTCAATGTTCTCCATTTTAAGGAGTGCCTTGAGTGAGTGCATTTTGAGGTTTAGACTTCTAGCATTGAGTAGCATTACCCTCAGATTTTGCTTGCTTGTACCGGTTACAGTGGTGAATTTGTCATTTGAACCTTGCCTAAAAAAGGCACTATGGGGTGGCAAGAGTCTTAGCCAGTATCCGGAATCCTAAGGGCGACAGGTGCAGGCCATCTCTGGCAAAGCATTGTGGACTGTCGATCATGTCGTCCCAGGCAGACAAATACTGGATCCCCTTAGAATGACACCAGAAGCTTAGCCAATTGTTGAAGTCAATCATTTTGTCCTTGTACTGTGGTATCATTCTGGGTGATGGCAGGATGCTACTCAGGGTTAGGGTCATACCTGCCTGGGATACAAGATCGGAGAGCTCCTCCATGTCTCTTTTCATGTAGTCCAGGGAGGTATGTCTCAGGTCATTCACACCAACATGGACAATGACAGTGTCATATTTGTACTTATTGTGGAGTGACCTGAGTGCATGCATTATGTGGCAGATCCTGGCACCTGACAGGCAGCTGGCAGTAAATTTCTCCTTGTTTAGTCTAGTGAGTGGAACATCAGTATGCCTGACTATAGAGTCACCTATGACTAGAGTGTTGGGTACGTTGTTATGCCTTATGGGCTATGGTTGAGTGGCACACTGAGTTTGTGGGCTATGTGTCATTTGGGTTGTGTTGGGGAGGGTGGAGTTTGCTTGCGTTTATGCTTTGGATGTCCCTGATGCTTGGGCAGGTTTTTATTGAGATCCTCCGTGAATGTAGGTGTGTGTTTTGTGTTTCTATGTGTGTGTTTTGGTGGTTAGGGTTTTGAGGGACTATGTGATGAGTGTGGTGTGGTGCAAGTGTTTACCCTCTCCTCTTGACTGTCTAGTCCAGTCTTGGGTGAAGAGAGCTTTGCTTCCAGTTTGGCTATATAAGTGCATCTCTCACAGGTTGTAGTGTTGGGTGGTAGGAGGAGAGGGTTGTCTGTGTACATGAGGCAATTGCTGCATTGCCCCAAGATGCCAAGATTCATCAGGTAGACAGGAGAAATCACTGGAAGCTGACCTTTAGACATGCCTGGATAAGTGCTTATTTATTAAGTACTAAAAACCTGCTTTCCACTAGACAAGTGAGGAAAGTTGAGTGTTGTAGTAATTTGCAGCTTATGTAGTGCTTACAATGAGTTCTGAACAAGTGCTGAGTTCAAAGAAACAAATTTGAGTGCGGAAACTAGAAAACTGGCAAGTTATAAGAAAAAAAAACTAAGCTAGAAGGCTACCCTCCAACACAGAAGGGCTTGGGGGCTCAGAAGCCTACAAATAGTCTATACCACTTAACAGAAAAGGCAGGAAACAAGCTTAGATTTGTTTTCTTCTGTTTCCCAGATGCTCTCTTTGTACACAGTAGGAGTGCCTGAAATCAGAATATGATCTCACTGCACTCAGATGAGTAAGCAAATGAGATGGGCCCTGAAGGAGTATCCAAACACAAATTTACAAGAGGGGCGGGCAGTTTCAAGTCCACTAAGATTAACACCAAAACACCTTAATCTGCTCCGACGTCTCCCTCTCGAATCTCCAAACGATCACACAGCATTGTTTTTCACTAGTTGAAAAATGGTTCACTGACTTAAAACTCCTACTTAACCCAGCTAAAACGAAACTATTACTTTTCTTCCCCAACGTCTTCTCACCTCTAGGTAAAGAACTCCCAAACACTAACAACATAACCTTCCATATTAAATCCAATAATGGGACCCTCATAACCCCTGTCACCAGTACCAAACTGCTAGGTGTTACTATTGATCATAAGCTCAAATTCGACATACACATTACCCAAACAGTAAAGTCTGTTAACAAAAAACTAGGATCTATGTACAGAATTAAAACCTTCCTAACTCCCACTACCAAATTAACTATTGCCCGTACCCATCTCCTCTCTTCCCTCCTCTATGCTTCCCTGATCCTCTCTTTTCTCAATAAACGTGAACTTAACATGCTCTCTCTTGCCTACAACCACATTGCCAGATTTATTACAGGTTCCCCTTATCGAACCCATCATTGCCTTAACCTGAGGAAACTTGGATGGTTGGAACTGCCAAATCTCCTCAAACTTAGCCAACTCACCGAAGCTTATAAAATAATCAACCATCCTGATAGAACTCCCTCACTGTGCAGAATTCTGACTCCATATACTAACCTCAACAGTCTCCGATCATCAAACAGCATCCAGATCCTAACTATTAAAGCAAAAAACTTAGGTGGGGATGCCCTCACGCTAATTCCATTGGCAAGCAGTGGAACTCCTGCCAAACAACCTTAGACTTACTACTTCTCAATCAGTTCAAATTTAACCTTAAAGAATATCTCTCCACACAATGGATATGCCCATGTCGTGAACCTGACTAACTACATATCTCATACCTTCTAGTCCCATATCCCTAGCCCATTTCCCTAATTGCAGATCTCTAAAATCTCTCTTTCCTTATAACAATTTAGGAAGATTCTCCGATTTCAGTCTATTTTCCAGTAATATAACAAAATCAATGTTTTGTGTATAACCTCCTGTCTGTCCTTGTCTTATATAACATCTATGTAATTTTTCTTTCCTGCATATGTAATCTATATTCTCTTTGTAGTAACTATACTTTGAATTTTGTAATTTAAACATGTACTTCCATTTTGTATTGGAGCTTTTCTCCTCGGGCCTCTACTGAAAACGGATATGTATCCAGCTGGACCAGCCCGGTTAACAAATGTAAAATAAAATAAATAAATAAAATAAATAAAAACAGGGACGGTGGGTGGGACTAACCGAAGAGCAGAGTCAAAAGTTCCAGTTCAGTTAATATATATTCCTGCAACACAGTTAAATCAATTTAAATACTGTATTCTTTGAAAAAAAGTGGAGATAAAGGTACTTAAATTCTCTTATATGTCCAGTTGAACACAGCTAGATCTTAGCCGGCCAAAGCTGAGGTTTTTAAGCAGAAAATATTTCAAACTGTACCACTTAAATAGGCAAGGACAGGAAATCAAGGAATGTGGCTACCCCCACACCTGTAATTACTAACAAACAATAAAATTCAGCAGCACTGACTGAAGAGCAGAATCAAAATTTCCAGTTCAGTTAAAATATATTCCTGCAGAACAGTTAAATCAATTTAAATACTGTATTCTTTGAAAAAAAGTGCAGATAAAGGTACTTAAATTCTCTTATACGTCCAGTTGAATACAGCTAGATCTTAGCCAGCCAAAGCTGAGGTTTTTAAGCAGAAAATATTTCAAACTGTACCACAAAAATAGTCAAGGACAGGAAATCAAAGAATGTGGCTACCCCCACACCTGTAATTACTAACAAACAATAAAATTCAGCAGCACTGACTGAAGAGCAGAATCAAAATTTCCAGTTAAGTTAAAATATATTCCTGCAACACAGTTAAATCAATTTAAATACTGTATTCTTTGAAAAAAAGTGCAGATAAACGTACTTAAATTCTCTTATGCGTCCAGTTGAATACAGCTAGATCTTAGCCGGACAAAGCTGAGTTTTTTAAGCAGAAAATATTTCAAACTGTACCACTTAAATAGGCAAGGGCAGGAAATCAAGAAATGTGGCTACCCCCACACCTGTAATTACTGACAAACAATAAAATTCAGCAGCACTGACTGAAGAGCAGAGTCAAAATTTCCAGTTCAGTTAATATATATTCCTGCAACAAAGTTAAATCAATTTAAATACTGTATTCTTTGAAAAAAAGTGCAGATAAAGGTACTTAAATTCTCTTATGCGTCCAGTTGAATACAGCTAGATTTTAGCCGGTCAAAGCTGAGGTTTTTAAGCAGAAAATATATAAAACTGTACCACTTAAATAGGCAAGGACAGGAAATCAAAGGATGTGGCTACCCCCACACCTGTAATTACTAACAAACAATAAAATTCAGCAGCACTGACTGAAGAGCAGAGTCAAAATTTCCAGTTTAGTTAACATATATTCCTGAAATACAGTTAAATCAATTTAAATACTGTATTCTTTGAAAAAAGTGCAGATAAAGGTACTTAAATTCTCTTATACATCCAGTTGAATGCAGCTAGATCTTAGCAGGCCAAAGCTGAGGTTTTTAAGCAGAAAATATTTCAAACTGTACCACTTAAATAGGCAAGGACAGGAAATCAAAGAATGTGGCTACCCCCACACCTGTAATTACTAACAAACAATAAAATTCAGCAGCACTGACTGAAGAGCAGAATCAAAATTTCCAGTTCAGTTAAAATATATTCCTGCAGAGCAGTTAAATCAATTTTAATACTGTATTCTTTGAAAAAAAGTCGAGATAAAGGTACTTAAATTCTCTTATACGTCCAGTTGAATACAGCTAGATCTTAGCCAGCCAAAGCTGAGGTTTTTAAGCAGAAAATATTTCAAACTGTACCACTTAAATAGTCAAGGACAGGAAATCAAAGAATGTGGCTACCCCCACACCTGTAATTACTAACAAACAATAAAATTCAGCAGCACTGACTGAAGAGCAGAATCAAAATTTCCAGTTAAGTTAAAATATATTCCTGCAACACAGTTAAATCAATTTAAATACTGTATTCTTTGAAAAAAAGTGCAGATAAAGGTACTTAAATTCTCTTATGCATCCAGTTGAATACAGCTAGATCTTAGCCGGACAAAGCTGAGTTTTTTAAGCAGAAAATATTTCAAACTGTACCACTTAAATAGGCAGGGACAGGAAATCAAGAAATGTGGCTACCCCCACACCTGTAATTACTGACAAACAATAAAATTCTGCAGCACTGACTGAAGAGCAGAGTCAAAATTTCCAGTTCAGTTAATATATATTACTGCAACAAAGTTAAATCAATTTAAATAATGTATTCTTTGAAAAAAAGTGCAGATAAAGGTACTTAAATTCTCTTATGCGTCCAGTTGAATACAGCTAGATCTTAGCCGGCCAAAGCTGAGGTTTTTAAGCAGAAAATATTTAAAACTCTACCACCTAAATAGGCAAGGACAGGAAATCAAAGAATGTGGCTACCCCCACACCTGTAATTACTAACAAACAATAAAATTCAGCAGCACTGACTGAAGAGCAGAGACAAAATTTCCAGTTTAGTTAATATATATTCCTGCAATACAGTTAAATCAATTTAAATACTGTATTCTTTGAAAAAAAGTGCAGATAAAGGTACTTAAATTCTCTTATACGTCCAGTTGAATGCAGCTAGATCTTAGCCGGCCAAAGCTGAGGTTTTTAAGCAGAAAATATTTCAAACTGTACCACTTAAATAGGCAAGGACAGGAAATCAAAGAATGTGGCTACCCCCACACCTGTAATTACTAGCAAACAATACAATTCAACAGCACTGACTGAAGAGCAGAATCAAAATTTCCAGTTCAGTTAAAATATATTCCTGCAACACAGTTAAATCAATTTAAATACTGTATTCTTTGAAAAAAGTGCAGATAAAGGTACTTAAATTCTCTTATGCGTCCAGTTGAATACAGCTAGATCTTAGTTGGCCAAAGCTGAGGTTTTTAAGCAGAAAATATTTCAAACTGTACCACTTAAATAGGCAAGGACAGGAAATCAAAGAATGTGGCTACCCCCACACCTGTAATTACTAACAAACAATAAAATTCAGCAGCACTGACTGAAGAGCAGAGTCAAAATTTCCAGTTCAGTTAATATATATTCCTGCAACAAAGTTAAATTAATTTAAATACTGTATTCTTTGAAAAAAGTGCAGATAAAGGTACTTAAATTCTCTTATGCATCCAGTTGAATACAGCTAGATCTTAGCCGGCCAAAGCTGAGTTTTTTAAGCAGAAAATATTTCAAACTGTACCACTTAAATAGGCAAGGACAGGAAATCAAAGAATGTGGCTACCCCCACACCTGTAATTACTGACAAACAATAAAATTCAGCAGCACTGACTGAAGAGCAGAGTTAAAATTTCCAATTTAGTTAATATATATTCCTGCAACAAAGTTAAATCAATTTAAATACTGTATTCTTTGAAAAAAAGTGCAGATAAAGATACTTAAATTCTCTCATACATCCAGTTGAATACAGCTAGATCTTAGCCGGCCAAAGCTGAGGTTTTTAAGCGGAAAATATTTCAAACTGTACCACTTAAATAGGCAAGGACAGGAAATCAAAGAATGTGGCTACCCCCACACCTGTAATTACTAACAAACAATAAAATTCAGCAGCACTGACTGAAGAGCAAAGTCAAAATTTCCAGTTCAGTTAATATATATTCCTGCAACACAGTTAAATCAATTTAAATACTATATTCTTTGAAAAAAAAGTGCAGATAAAGGTACTTAAATTGTCTTATACTTCCAGTTGAATACAGCTAGATCTTAGTTGGCCAAAGCTGAGGTTTTTAAGTGGAAAATATTTCAAACTGTACCACTTAAATAGTCAAGGACAGGAAATCAAGAATGTGGCTACCCCCACACCTGTAATTACTAACAAACAATAAAATTCAGCAGCACTGACTGAAGAGCAGAGTCAAAATTTCCAGTTCAGTTAATATATATTCCTGCAACACAGTTAAATCAATTTAAATACTGTATTATTTGAAAAAAAGTACAGATAAAGGTACTTAAATTCTCTTATACGTCCAGTTGAATACAGCTAGATCTTAGCCGGCCAAAGCTGAGGTTTTTAAGCTCTTCTTTACCTGTGAATACAATGATAATTGTGCCCTGCTTTTCGTACATTGCTACTTGGCTTGCCTGTGTCTGATGCACACTATGGCCAGCTGATGCATGGGTAAATACAGCCTGGAGGTGGCTTTGCATGCTTCACTTTTTCTCTAGTGTATTTACTTTACTCTAGTGTACTATCTTCTTTTTTTTTCAAAACAGGTTTATTGTTTTAACATACAAGAGAAATATCATAACAATTTTATACAAGTAATTAAAAATAGATATGATTATAACATTCAACAAAACAACTAAAGTATTTACAAAGACATCCACTACAATCAGATCAATTAATTAAACTAAAATACCATGCTATTGAAATTAGGATTTTTTTAACAAATTTTGTAAATTATCCCATACAATATAATAAGATGTTTTTCTAGTTTTCTTGACCTAATTGTGTTTATTTCCATATGGCACACTATATTCATAACATTTTTAAATTCATTGAACGAAGGAGGTGTGTCTGAAATCCAATTTCTGGTTATTATTTTCCTAGCCACTGCTAGAATAGACCATAACAAGGGAAGCTTAACCTTTTTAACACTTTGAGGTACAGGTGTGTTGAATAATATAAGAGATTTAGAAATAATGAAATTATCTGTAAAAAGAGCCTGCAAAAATCCATTAATTGACTTCCAGTATTCTTTCAATTTTATACAGTCATAAAACATATGAGCCCAGTCAGCATTAATTTCTACATTACATCTCTTACATAGATTATCTTTATTATTTATTTTATTCATCATCAAAGGTGTATAAAAGATCTATGTAAAATTTCCATGTATAAAGTCTCCAGACAATGGAAGACATAGTTCTATAGGCAGATTCCAATATATATTGTTTATCTTGTTGATTTGGTGGGTCCCCATTAATAGAAGTGAAATAATTCCATTATGTATCTATACTGTAAAAAGTTTCTTGTCTGATAATTTTATGTATGTATGAAAGTTTACCTTTATCAGAAACTTTATGTTGTAAATTTAATATCAAGTAATCAATCAGTGTTGGAATAGATTCTTTAACTGTTATAGACATTAGATCTATTTTATTATTGAGATGTTGTCTAAAGGTCTGAACCTCTAACCAGCAAGTTTCTCTTAGATCAAATTCTTGTTTTAAGAAATCTAGATTTTTAACTTTATTATCAGATATCAACTGATACCAGTACTTTAGATCATTATCTATAGCTAAATGAGTTCTTTCAGAAGTAGATGACATAAGCATACCCTGAGTATACATTATAGGGAATATAATAAAATTCCATTCCCTATACTTAGGGTGCATGAATATAAAGTTACGATAGCTAATAATAATATTTAATGGGTAACAAACCATATGTTTAGGTGTAATAGGTGAAGTACAAAATTCCTTTAGTAACCATAACATGGAGTTATTTACAATCATATTTTTATGTGTTAAGGAGATTTTCATGAAGTGCATACTAATTAGCTCCCAATAATCTTTCCATTTTGCGACATATGACTGATCTATTAATAAAGTAATAACTTTTACAATAGAAGAGATAGTATATAAATTAAAGTCTGGAAAAGAAATACTCCCTTGAGACCAGCTATTAGTATGTTTCCTTAATGCAATCCTAGGTCTATTAGGTGCCCATAGGAAATTTAACATTAGTGTATTCAGTTTCTTGATAATTATTTTTGTAGGTGGAAGTATTATTGATTGTATTAAGTATAAAATCTTGGGGAATATTATCATTTTATTAATTGTAAGTCTCTCCTCCATAGTAAAAAACATATTATTCCAGGTATTAAAAAGATTTTGTATATTAAAAAAAACAGGTATTATAATTATTATATATAATAGATTTAATATCTTTAGATAGTATTATACCTAAATAAGTTATCTGACCTGAATTGGGTACATATTTAGTAAAATCACTAATGAGAATATTTTTCTGTGTATATATAGGTAGTATTTTAGTTTTTTTCTTCATTGAATATTAAACCAGAAATACTTTTAAAATTCATCATTTTATCAAATAGTGACTGCATAGAAGAATTAGATCCTGCTGATGTAATTAGAACATCATCTGCAAAAAGTTAAATTTTGGATGTTGTATTTTCATCTATTTCAAAACCCTCTATGTCAGTACTGTTTCTGATCAAATTAGCTCAAGGCTCCATTACTAAAGTGAATAATAGTGGAGAAAGTGGACATCCTTGTTTTGTACCTTTAAAAATGGGTATTTTTTGTGAAACATATGTTCCTACCTTAATATAAGCCGATGTTCCTTTGTATAAATGCTCAATTAGATTTACAAATGCATCTGAGAAGTCTGTGCACTTCAGTAAGGTAAACAGATAGTCCCAACTTACTGAATCAAATGCTGAACTTATATCAAGACTAATAAGTGTTAAATCTTTCTTTTTCCTATTTGCAAAATCAATTAATGTTAAAGTTCTTCTTATATTATCAAAAGTATTTCTATTTACAATGAAGCCTGTCTGATCTATATCTATAATGCCGGGGATGATTGTTTTCAATCTATCAGCAAAAATACTCATAAACATTTTATAATCAACATTAAGTAATGAGATGGGCCGATATGAAGTACATCTAGTTGGAGCTTTATTAGGTTTTAAAATTGGCGAAATAAATGTATATTGCCAAGATGGGGGGGGGGTTATTAACTCAGTTTGGGCCAAAATAAATACCTTACGTATTAATGAATATGTACTTTCAGAAAGGATTTTATATATCTCTGGTATAATACCATCATTACCCGGTGCTTTGTTTGATTTAAGCTTATTTATTTGTGTAATAACCTCTGTATATGAAATACTTTTGTCCAATAGTTTAATCTGTTGTTTATTAAGCTTTTTATTCATGTTTATGGTTATAAACTCCTTTATTTTATCTTTAGGTTCCATGTTAATGTTATTATGGTTAATTTTGTGAAAGTGATTTCTAAATTCATCTAGTATTTCTGGTATACTAGAAACATTGAAATCGAAAACCCCGAAAGAAGCTTTCTGCAGGTTATGATACAATAATCCAATAAACGAGCCAGATGACTGTAGAAAACGTAATGTGAGCACTTTTATTAAACAAGAACTTTCGTAAGGTTTAATAACCGACCTTCTTCAGACAAAATGGTTAATAGCAAGCAGAGGTTAATTTACATACTTGTAACCCCACCCATTCTTCTTTTTCCTTAGAGAAAAGATTTCTTTGATATGGTTTTGTTTATTCAACCTTTTTGTTTTATTTTTAAGTCTATGTAAGTATTTGAGGCTTATTGAATAAGACAAAAACTTGTATTGCTCTAAAGTTATTTTAACTTTATGAGTTAAAATTTCTTTGTATTTCTCATTTAGTTTGTTTATTTCTTCAATAACTTTCTTGTCCATAATATTTTCTTTATTATTATGTTTATAAGAGTCTAATTTACTTTGAATATCTAACAATTCCTTATCCCAAGATTTCCTTTTATTATTATACCATCTGATACTTTGTCCATATAGATATGATTTTAAGGCATCCCAAACATAGACAATGGAGACTTCAGGAGTATTATTTATGTCTAAAAAATGTTTTACTTCTGAAAGTATATATTCTTTATAGTCTTTTAGTTGAGTTAAGTATGCTGGTATCCTTTTGATCTGAACATTATGAGTATTTTTATCATGAATTCAAAACAATTGAATTATGATCAGATATAGGACATGAAATGATTTTGGAATTAATTAAATCTGTTACCATCTGGTTAGAAATAAAGACCCTATCTATTTTTGAATAAGTTTTGTATCTGTTAGAAAAAAGGTGTATGGTAATGATTTTGAATCTATCTGATTATTAATATCATTCAAATGATAAGAATTAGCAAAATCATTTAAATGTTTTGCATTAGATGTAATTCTTTGTTTTCCTATAGTGGTAGTATCACTTTCATGTAATATACAATTAAAGTCACCAGCTAAAATAATATCTCCTATAGAGAATGATATGATCTTATCAAGATGATGTTTCACTGTATTAATACCAATTCCAGGTATCCAACATACATTAATTAAAGTGTAAGTCTTCCCATTAATTTGTATTGTAACCATACAAAACATTCCTTTGTCATCCTGATAAGACTTAATGGTTTTAGGAATGGGCATACTTTTATTCCATAAAATAGCCACTCCTCTTTTTTTCTGAGTGTGCTCTGAACTAACCAATACTGTATATTTGTTTGTGGCTAGTTTATCAATATCTTTTTTCAAGAGATGGGTTTCTTGCAGGAAGACTAAGTTGGCCTTATGTAAATTAATGTATCTTATTAGGCTTGCCCTTTTACACGGATTATTCAATCCATTAATGTTTAAAGAAATTCCTTTTAAAGATGCCATTTGGCATTTTTAAAACTTAATCTTATGATCAAAATAACAAATAACAACATAAGTAATGTTACATCTCCTCCTTTAGGTGTACCTTTAAATATAGCTGCATTTATTGAATCTCTTATGGGATTTTGTATAGGATTCAATTTTGTTTGTAGTGACAATGAGTGTACAAAATATATTGTGGATGTCAAAACTATATACATATAACAATGAACAAGTGAAAATAATGTAAGGATTAAACCTTGTATCCAGCCTGGAGTTAAAAACTCCAACTTAGAGTAGTATTTACCACTCAAGTTAACCCCCTACCAGAAGCAGCAGTACCTCAGCTACCACCTTATCAATTTAATACTGGTTATATTTAACTTAAATTAACAGCTTTCAATTCAATTATCTAGCAAGACAAGACTACACATTTGATAAAACAGCATCATATAAACTAAAATAAACTTTTTTTTTTAAAAAACTATTCATACTACTATATACATCTATGTAATATAATGCACTTGTATTCAAATAGCATTCAAATAATCTTGATATTAGGAACCAAGAGGAGAGAAAGAAATAAAAGACGTGAAAGAGGGAGAGAGAGTGAAAGAAAGAGAGAGAGGAAAAAAAAAAAAAGGAAGGCATATTTACATATTAATTTATTCAAAGTATGTAAAAATAAGTTCTAACATTCATTTAAATCAAAAACATTGGCTAATATGGTTCAGACATTACATATATTAAGATGCATTTATTTTCTGTCATGTAAATGCAGTCAACAGCTTCCAAAAAAAACCTTGAATTGCTTGTATATGAGCATTTTACTCATACTCATTATTGTCAATAGAATAAAATATTATATTTATAGAAATTGTTATAAATCATACTGCATAGTTATGCAAATTCTCAGAAACACTTGCATTATTGTAAAAAGCCATCTGTATTTTGTATGTCTATACTACTGCTTTAAAATATATCACATGACAATTTCTTCCAGAATAGAGTTATAAAGTTATTTATGCTTGTCAATCAGATGAATTAAATGAGTTATAGTAATGTATATGTTTGGAACATAAGTTTTAACACAGATTAGTATGCTGCAGTCAAGTAGATTTTCAAAAACACTTGAATAAATGTTTCATTTTCTATGCCTTCTAAAATAAGACATTTACTTACTACAAGAAACTGCATCATTTAAAATCATTATAACTGACATATTTTATGAATTATAACATAGATATTTAAGTAATTATATAAAAGAACTCACATTTAAATGTTAAAGAGTTCATTTTCCTTCACATAGTCACATTTGCATCAGTTCTACTTCCTGGTAGAGTGTTCTTCCTGAATCTGTGATGTGTCAGTGTGATATCTGGGTCAAAGGTCAAATTGACTGCTTTCAGCTTCTCTGTGAGAATTCTGATAGTTGAAGCTTTTAAAACAACTTGAGGACACTGTTCATGAGGTAGCCCACATCCCAGATTGTCTCCCTTAACATTTTGGCGGGAAACTTGTTAAAACTAGTGACAAACATTCATTTAGCAGTGTGAATGCATCTAAACATGACAAAACCTTTGCAATGTATTTTACAGGTTATTACAGCCTCTATGTAAGTGAAATTAAGCCCAAAGTTATTAATAAGTAATAAAACTCAATATTTTTGTCCCAACTCAATTTTTATGCAAATCTTATTATTTACTGTGTCTATATGATCAAAAGCATTTCTATATATTAATATGAAAAAAATAAAGAGAAAGAATAAAGAAAAGAAAAGAGAGTAGAAAATAAAAGAGTGTAAAGCAGAAATAAAAAAATGTAAGAGAAAGCTATAAGAAGTATATACAATGGAATATTACTTACTGTTTATATTAATAGAGTTAAAAATAAAACATATTATTTACTATTATTTAGTTCTAATTATTATTAGTTAAAGCATGACAGATTATTTACAAACAAGCATAGGCAGTATAATCAAGAAAGTATAATTAGGAATAGCATTTGAAGAACATATAAACTTTTTACAAGGAATAAATATGTTATTATTCCATTTATCATATTTTCATTACTCTTCTCTCCTGCCCTCCCCACCCTTTACCCACTACATAATCTAAATAGAATGTCATTTTTTAAACAAAGAAAAAAAAAGAAGGAGAAAAAAAGAAAAAAAAAAATGTATCAAATTACTGACCTTACTTCTCTTTTCAGAAAGAGAAACAAATTGAATAATAGCTTGTTATTAGTTCCTCAGATATTTTGACTGGTTATGAAACAAAACATTTCTTTGCACACAGAGAATAACTTTGATTAAATCTTTTCAGAATATTTGCGGCTTTCTGGAAATGCAGGAACTATATTTAAAAGATTAATAATGAAGTAAAATGATGAGAGAAAAAAAAAAAACATAGAACAAATCATTTGTTTTTTAGTCTCTTCTTCTTCTCTGAAGTCTTCCACGAAGTTTCAGTTGCCAGTCTCTTTAATGAAGGACTAGCCCATTCCATTTCCTCTATTTTATCCAAAATCTTATTTTTTTGATAAACAGTAAAGCAGAGTCTAAGTCATCAAAAGTTTTAGGACCATCAGGAAGGAAGATTTTTAGCTTGGCAGGAAACAGAAGGTATGTTTTAAACTGTGCTTTTTAAGCTCCCTTATTAGTGGCAGAAAAACTTTTCTTTTAGCTATTACCAAGGAAGAATAGTCATTGTCAAAACGCACAGTTGTCTCATTAATCTTAACAGGAGCTTTAGCCCAAGCAGATTTAAGAACCATCTCTTTATCAAAGATGATAGAAATCTAACTATAACTGATCTAGGATAGTTTTTGTTAGAGTTAGTATTAGCTATAGATCTATGTGCTCTTCGATACCAAAAGAGAATGCTTCTGGTAAGTCTAAAGTTTTAGGGAGCCATGTTGTTAAAAAGAAGTAATATTGTTACCTTCAATATTTTCTGGCAGTCCAAAAATCCTAATGTTATTGCCTAGATCTATTTTCCAGGTCATCCAGCTTTGTTTGTAAATGTGTATTTTGTTTCAGCAGAAACTCAATGTTGATTTCCTCTTCTTGGATTCTATTTTCCATGTCATTCACAGCTTCTTCTATGCCTGTCATCTGGATCTTCTGTTGTTGCAGGTCTATATGTAACAAGTCTATTTGTTTTGTAGTTTTTTCTATGAAGGTATCAATTTTAGTATCAATTTTATCCATCTTAGCAGTAAGTTGCTGGATTATAGTTATCAGTGACTGAAGTTCTTTCTTGATGCTGGAGTCTTGAGAATTTGTCTTACTGGAACTCATTTCAGACTGATAAACTGACAGGAAAATTTCCAAAGTGATTTCTGACAGGAATATTGTTAAAATTTCCTTTCTTTTTTAGATATAATTCAAGAACTATATAAAACAAACATATTTAGAAAGAAAATTACTTCAAAAATTAATTTTTTAAGTAATTAATTCCTATCAGTGTAATGAAATTGGTGGAGCTGAAGAAATCTGCTGCTATCCTGTGTTCATCCTTCTAGTGTACTATCTTCTGAAGCTATGTGCAAGCTGCTTCCTGTTTACTAGTGCCAGAGCATGCTGTTCCATGCCTATGTCTAGCATGATCAGTCCTTGCTGCTGCTAACTCCTCCACTGACTCCTTGTCTGACTCAGCCTCCACTGCCTGATGTGCTAAGGTATATTGTTCCTGCAAATTCCCCCCCTGATGAAACTGCTTCCTAAGTAGGATATTGTGCAACTGATACTATTTTTGCACACGTGACAGGGTCATACTCGAGTCGCTCACTCAATATTTCTTCTTTGTGATTAGGCACTGTTGTACCCCTGGTCTGTTTCATTTTCTGAATGTTTTATGGGTGTCATAGGTCAGGTTCTCAGGGCATATCTGGTATCATAAACAAATTGGCCTTGGAGAAGTCACCCTTATAAAATGTTGGTACAGATCACAGGTGTGCCTTATGTGGTAGCTGTGACAACTGCCTCGGTGGCCTGCGCACACATTGCTGATGATACTCTGCATTTCAGACCACCTGGCAGTCGGAGCCACACCCTGTATGATTCATGTACCTCCTTCCCAGTTTATTAGGTAAGGCCTTTATTTCAATGAGTATGCAGTCTATGTCTCAGTACCTTAAAATGTGCTATATCACACACATCTTACATTGTGTTAGCTTTGGTCTCTGGAGTAATTATGAATCATAAATGCTTCCCCACATGCTGAAGCATGCTATTGAGAGACTGACAAAATATTCCCAAGGCAGGTGCCTGAGATACCTTTATTGTGCCCCAAGAAGGTTGTCAAAAGGTCTCTGTAGCTAATACATGTAAAACCACGCATAGCTTAGGATTGACTGGGCTAGGTACTCCATGACTTCCATGGGGTTACAGACAAAACTGACACATGTCTACAGTTTCTTGAATGTTGACCCTATTTGCATGGTATTAGACAACAATGTTTGCGTTGTGGAAAACATGAAACATTAATCAAGGGCACATCATGCTGTACACTGACAGGCACAGCAGCGGTAATATGAGCCTTTTGCAGATACACATTTACTAATGTGGCAACCCCTAACATTCTTTTGTGATTTTCTTAATCTGAACACATGACATTTGGTTGAATTCAGACATGCTATAGGTCAGACATGTTGTGAAGCATGTACACATTTATGAATAACTCTGTCATCTTATTTGCCTCATTAACATACACCTAGAGGTTCATTCTAATAATGTTGCTCACTACTATGTCAGTAAATGGCCATTATCATATATTGCACCTGACCTTGCTCCCTAGCCTCTCCAGTTCATGTAGCCTGTGTTTCTAAATCACACATATCCTGCACATGGCCTCTTGCTGTACAAATTTATCTAGCATGATGCTGAAATGTTTTCTGAATCCAGTCATATCTTTACAACACCAAAAGACAGGAGGAAATATTATCACTCATTCTCAAAAGTATTGTTTAACAAAAAACTTTGAATCCAGCAGAATATCGCTGTCTTCATTTTGAACACTGTGACTTATATTTATTTTATTTTCCATATGTTTTGAAATATCATCACTGGACTATGTATGGCAAGTTAACGGTTATCAATGTAACCAAAACTGTATGCCAGAAAAGTATGAGAAAGGACATTAAGAGAGGACAGTTACATACATTGAATAATTTATGTGCAGCTGTATATAAATTGTGCTATTATAATGCATGGGCTATTGATATAGAAAACAAAGTTCTAATGTCCTTTGCTTTACCAGGGCTGCAAGGCAAAAGTGGCTGACAAATGTATTCCTGAAGAAATTTTGTCATGATTTTTTTTATTGTTAATGCAAGGTAAGTATCTTCATGCAGCAATCCTCAATTTTCCTCAGCAAAGATTAATTAAAGTGGACAGTGAATGTCTGTTTTAGATGAATTTATGTATGAGTTTAACAGCTTCAAAAGGAAGCATAATAACATTGTCCTTCAGAGGACAATCTCTCCTCCCAGAGTTACAAGACTATAAAAGCATAAACAAGATGAAATTTATTCTTTTGTTCTATGTAATTAGCACCACAAGAATCTTGGAGGCATGCAGCAAGAAATCTGATTAGAAAGACAGCTTAGGGATTTTTTTTTCGTTCAGATAGCCGTGGGTAAATGCAGTGCTATGTTAGACGTCTGACATAATAAATGACATACCTAAAGCTACAACAAATGCTGACACATGTATTGCCATGACATCAACAGTTTGCATGGCTAAAAGTATATGACAGTGTTGCTTTGCTTATCTGTGTTTGCTTGATGCAGTAACTATTTGTAGTATGACAGAATGATCTTTTCTGTCTGTTGCATGTTAATGATTGATGCTTTCCACTCCATATGGTTACTTTTTGGAGTAATTTTTTTCAAGTTACAATAAGTCCACATAGTACGTAAGAAAATGTAATATTAAAAAAAAATCAAGGTGGTTGCAAATGATTAAGGCTCATATGATGAATGTCAAACTCATAGACTATTAGTAGTAGTATAATTATATTCAATTTGGCAGCATTTGTTGTGATAGTCAGGCCTAATAATTCAGTGCTGTAACTCCCTCATAGTCCTTCATATTACCAGTCTGGCATGCACACACACAGACACACAGACACACACACACACACACACACACACACACACACACACACACACACACACACACACACACACACACACACACACACACACACACACACACACATTCCAGATACAGTAGCCTAAGGAACTAAGAAGGCTAACAGTTGATTCTAAGCCGGTATGACAGGATAAAAGATAATGGTGAACGGAGCACATTTTCGATATTTTAATTCTGGCCTACGGAAGGAAAACAGAAGGTAACGAATACTACCAATAAAGACTTTTCCTCCGTGATTTTTTCTTGCATGTTTCATGGGTGATGATGGTAATGAAAAGTTTTGGAAGGGGAAAGAGATTATGGGTAGAGGTCAGAACAGACTTCATTATATTAAAAAGCATTGTATAGAATGTTATAATATCTAAAATGACATAAAGTCTTCTAGATCTAGTAGCCTTCCTTAGAGGGTAATTCATATTGTGGTTGATAGACATTAGAAATTCTTACCTGCATTCTTATTTCTTCAGAAAACTGAATTATTTGGAAGCTATTACACATTTATAATGATTGGTAAAAATTTTCTACTTCTTTATTAGAGAGTTTTGCAGCACACAGGTAAAGTATTATCTTTATTCCTCTATGGATAAAGGATTATATGGAGAGAACAGATAATTACTGACCAATAACCATGTCATGTCTCCTAGCTTACCTATTTAAAATATCAGTTTATACACAGCATGTCTTTGTCATGCTGATTTTTTTTTCTTTGCATGGACAAGGTTTTCCAGCGTGGAGAGACTATAGGAACAGCTCTAGTTTTATTTTGTATCATTCATAAAACATGTACACTACTGTACATTGCTTTGTGTACCACATAATGGTAAATAAACCTTTTTCAATTCACTCTGTTTATCCTTTGTTGACCATGTTAGTCTCAATAGGCTAGTAGCATCTTTTCAGGGGAGTCTGAGGTGGTATTTATACTACTAGAATAAATTTGGCCAGGGTACTGGGGGCACTTCACCTACTCTTTTCAATAGATGCTGTGGGATCTTTTATATCCACCTGAGCTATGACCAATTCAAGTAGATGGGGCCTTGGTTTAACAGCTCTTCTGAAGGATGGCATACTCAGGAGTGCAGCACCCCCTTTATGCTGCACTACAGCGTCAGCAATCAATCTACCTGTTTTTGTGAATAGAGCCCACAGACATGTGTACCAAAGGCAAGTATTCTACCTGTTGCACCACTGACACTGAGGGGTTTTTACAAACTGAACTAAAACAATGGGGCAGGATCAAGCATGACACTTTGCTTTGCACTACTCTGCTCTACAGCATCCCAACCTTTTATTTACTATACTATTGATCCCATCTTCTGATTATGCACCATTCACAAATTTAGCAACAGTGTTGTGTGTACTAGGTCCAATAGCATAAGCTACAGGACTCCAGTGGCATGCAATCAACTAACATATTGGCCATGGCTAAAGTGCTACCCTCCTCTGCTGGGATGTTACTCAGAAGACAGTGCTAAGCAACATAACAGAACTGACATAAAATAAATCCACTTCACGTCCCTGTTGTATGGCAGGAAAATCCCTAGCAGAAATGGAGCTTTCTAAAGTGCAGAAAAATGTGCACACTACCTTTTCACTCCACTCACTATGAAACAGAAGAGCTTCTGCTTATAAAGCACCATAACCTCTTATTACCATTACATGGTAATGACCTCTGTGCTGCCTGCATAAAGAATGACTGTGATTTATGCATGAAGCAGCATACAACCCTACAGACTAAGGCAGCTGCTTTAACTACTTGGTACGGCATACTGCATAGTAGAAAGCTGCTTTACTTTATAGCATTATCATGCTACACAGAGCTACCTGACAGCCCCAAGTATGAGAGCACCTGGTACAGTAATGCATGCAAGGCACCCCTGTGTACCAAAAGACAATATGAGACAGTGATGGTAACACCCCTGAGAGTACTGAGATTCAGCTCTTTGAATCATGATAATTCCTAATGACATGTCAAAGACAGTGCAGAGAATATGTTTATGTTTCTATACACTATGTTAGTGAATACCAAAGCCTGATATAAAGTACTTCTGGTTCTTCTACTGTCTCTCTGTTTATGTGTTATGTCAGGCTGTTGATATAAGCAGTCACTCTGAAATGTTGTGACTTTTATCCAGAGCTAATTTTGGTAATGTGTTTGTTGTGGCATCAGTCATACAACCACAACATATTCATCAATAATTCATGCTTTGTTTTGCTCATCCTGGTACTATCAGTGAGGTATAGTCATGTCATATGAAGGACATTTTTTTAGAATATGTTTGGTACTTTTCCGTTACCCCCACTACTACATGTCTTGCCTTATTCCTTGAACACAAGGAAGAGTCAAAGGTCCATGACAGAGCAAATATGGCGCCAATACGAAGCCCTGGGGAAAGGACCAACAGGGCAAGACACACCAGTCCGGCTCGCAAGATGAAATAAACCAAACAATGTGGCAGTCTGAAATCCAGGATAAAGAAGTCAAAATACAAATAGCAGTACAAAATTATGCAAATGCGGCAGTATGCTAATAATATGAAATGTACAATACTCAACTACTTACATTTATAACCTCAAACTGCAGAGTGCTGCAGCTAAAAATCTGAAAAAGATTGGGTAGACTTTCAAAAGGTTCTCCAAAAGATGTAGTTGCTACTAGAAATAACAACAAACAGTACCAATGAATAGGAATGAATGAATGTATACCCCAGTGATTATCCTGTTATCACTACATCATTTGCTGTGTTGTGCTATCACACCACTGTGTCATACAGTACAAAGATCATGGCTACATGAATTTTATATGTGAACAGGACCTTACAAACAAATGCAATTTATAGATTTTGTATGGCTTTCTTGTGTGTAGCAGTCCCCAAAGTGCTGCAGATGTATCAATGCCTATTTTAGTCATAGAGTGCACAGACGTCAAGAACTTGGATGGATGACAGTTTGGTAGGCTCACAAATACATGAGCAGAAACATTCCTACAGAATGGTGGGTGATTAATGGAAAGCAATGAACCTTATGTAAGTACAGCTCCAAAATAGGGAGTGTTGTGGTTATTAATATCTGATGCTCTCCAAAGCTGTCTGTCATGACTGCATGCCGTGTCCCACACAAATATAGACATGTACTACAATCGCTGGCATGGCATTCATTTCATGAAGTAATCATTGACTACAACAATAATTTAAAGAGCAAAAATGTAACAACCCGATCAAGTAAAAGGTAAAAAAGCAGCTAGAAGTGGGAACAGGTCAGTTGAAACAACAAAATAACCATGCTTCTTAGGAATAAGGTGAGACACGTGGTAGGGGTTTAACAAAAAAGTACCATATGTTTTTTATTTTAGTTTTTGAAGTTCATCAGTATTTTAACATTTTTTATAGATGATAGTGCATGTAATATAAAAGATTAATGCAGTGGTCTGTGTAGTCAGACTAGAGAGACTAATTACAGTTGTTTACAGACCTAGTTGTCTAGAAGGAAAAATTGTCAAGACAAAATATAAAAGAAATATAAAAGAAAAGTCAAAAAAACATTTTTGAAATCTATAGGTATATATATTTTTTTCAATTTACCTACAAAATATTTAGATTTACTATTAGACAAAAGTGCTTATTACTGAAATTTGTAATATTAAATGTTCTTTATATTGATCACTGCTGCAGTAGCCTAGGCAATATGGGTTATACCCTTCATAGGATATAACAGCTGGCCAACTTCCACAGCCTCAGGACATCTTTCATGCTCCCAAACTGTTAGTTAGCATGAGCTGGCCTGACTAACAGCATGGTTTGAGCACCAAGCCCTTCAGAGCTTTCCTGCTGCTGAAAAGGGCACTCCTTGTCAGGCTTCAGAGGATCAGTAGTTACCATATGCCACTGCTGGGCAAATACATTCCCTTTGGCAAAAATCATGCACATATTATTTTCGATGACCTAACTTACTTTGTTTAATTTCTCCAAATCTTTTTTGGGTTTCTGGTACCATGGCAAAAATGGAACCTATTCCTAAGTTGCAATATGATTAAAGTTTATGAAATTAGTATTGTTTCAGTCTTTGATGTTAGCCAAAAGTGCTCTTTGCAGCACCAGCAATTTGTCTAGAAGTGCCTCCTTCTCTAATCCATATGCAGTTACACGTATCGGTAGCATAACTAAAATGTGAATGTAAATTCATTTTTATGGGACTCATTGCTCCTACTACAATTGGAACTATCCGAGTATCCTTCTTCCACATTGCTCTCATTTCTGTCTGCAAATCATGGTATTTTATGACTTTGTGTCTCTCTGTATGTAAGATGCTGTAATCACATGATGCAGCAATTTTAGCTATCAATGTTACTCTTGTCTTCATTTCATGGAATATTATACCTGTTTTTCTTGCATATATTTTCTGAACTGTTGGTGATGGCTGATCCCATGTGATCAAACTTCATCATTCTCTATAATGCTTTGTGGCTTATGTTTTCAATGCTTTTTGGCTTCTTCAGTATTGTAATGTCTGCACAAACCCCAATGAATCAGCCTTGCCCTATTATTACATCTTTCAGTATACAGGCCCTCTTCCATTATTGTCTCACACCCAGCAACAAGATGTTTGACTGTTTCCAGTTCTGTTTTTCAGAACCTGCGTTTGTATGCTTCTCCCGCGTTAATGGACTATGTAAACCAACGTGTATGTAGTCCACTATTATGGGCCTCCAATATTAGTCTTTCATCTTTTGGTTTAAATTCACTTTTCTTTAACCATTCTTGCATCAAATCTTGATTGCCATGAGGTTGTGTCAGGAGTTTTCGGTACTTGCTACAATATTTATGACTTTCTGTGTAGGAACGCTAGATTTATGTGATTCTATTGACTGTTTTGTGACTTTGCTGTACTTTTAAATGGAAGCACATTTTTTGTGTTTGACAGTTTAAAAATTGATTTAAACATTCTAAAACCAGTTTTACTGTCGGTAAACTGCATTTAAATTACTTGTTGTGGCTGGTAAAGGACATTGCAGTGCGTTTTACTCTGTCTTCATTGGGAAAAGTGACTTTCTATTACTTTTAACATTTTACAAGCTTGTACTGCTTAGTTGTCCAGAGATTGAGGCATTGCTTTTGACTTCACCATGGAATATACTACTGGTTCTTTGGATGGTCCTTCTTTCAGTCACAAAAAGAAAAACTTAACTAAACAGCCTTTGCCAACACAGCAGACTAATGATTTGCCTCAGCCACATACAAGGCCAAAGCTAGTTCCTCAGACCACTCATCTTTTTCCATGATCCTTCTTGTGTTGTCCACACAGTCACTATGAACAGGGGATTGGCCACATCCTCTGTGGCTGTTGGGTTCCCCTCAGTGGGCAAGGGAGGGCTGTCTTATCAATCTTGGATGAGGAGCTAGGGAAGGTGCTCCTGCTTAGCAAGAATGTTGTGCTCATCCACGAAGAAGCTTCTTCTGCCATGAATAAACCTGGTTGCCCCAATTTTCCTGTCAAAAAGAAAACAGAAAACTAAATATTTACCTCATTGTACACCAATTCCACTGCACAGGAGCAGTTTATTAGGTTTGGTTCAGGATCTTGAATAAGCTATTTGCCCATCTTATATGGTGGTTTCTATTAAAAGAAAAAGGGATTCCTCTTTGCTTGAAGAGATTCAAGAAATTTAATCTGTAGAGGAATGTGATGGAACAGATGCAGATTATTTTCCTCAGATTACTGATTCAGACTCAGAAGACAGCATGATATATAAATCTCCCTACAAGGAATTATCTTTCTCTGAGATTATTTCCAGAATGTATCAGTGTTTTCAGTGAGAGAACACTGTGGTTTCCTAGTTCCCCAGAAAATGCTATGAACTGCTGCAAATGGAATTTTCAAAACCACTTTTCTTTCCTGGGGAGAATTGTCAAGGGGATAAAAGTGGGAAATATCTGGGTCAACAAGAACAGACCCAAGCATATAAATATAAAAGGTATGCTTGTCCTTATCAGGGCACTCAACTGTCTGTATCACTTCAGCTCTTCAGGACTACTACAAGTTGTTACAGACAATAAAGCAGGAGGTACATAAACAAGTGAAGTGGGACCAAATCGTATTTCCTGTACAGACTAATCATGGCTTCCTACATTCCATCAGAGCAAAATTGTGTGGCAGACAAACTAAGAAGGACAAAGGTAGACCCTCATGAATGAAAAATAGATCAGGTGGTCTTTCAAAACTTGATCCCTCTCTAGAGAGTTCCTCAAATAGATTTTTTGACTCCTCTCTGAACAATTAGCTGACAACATTCTGCTCCAGGACTCCATGCAAGAAGGTCTGGAAGATAGATGCCTTTTCCCTTCCTTGGCCAAGAACGTTGCTGTATAGTTTTCCACCCTTTCCAATGATATCTAAGGTACTCCCGAAAACTCAGAAGGAATCCCCCGAGATAATTTTGATGACTCCATCCTATTCCAGGCAATAGTGCTTCTCCCTTTGTTTGGCTTCTGCACAGACTAGATTTAGACACACAAGAACAGGGATGTTTGCTACATCTTGGCCCAAAACAGCTTCAACTGACTCCTTGGATAATAGGGTCTTAATACGTAATCATACATTAGCAAATGGAAAAGGTTTTCTAGTTGGCACCAACAACATACACAGCACTCATTCATTGCTAGAGTTTCTCTGATTTTATAATATTTGTGTGAGTTACTTTCCTGTGGCCTGACTTACTCCTCTGTCAAGTTTGTTTTGTCAGACTTTTTAGCATGCCTGTCTATGGATTCCTCAGTTATTACTTCAGTTGGAGAAGGTACTTAGGGAAACATCCTCCAGAAACCGAGTTGTTGTGAAAGAGTAGACATTACTTTAGTTAAAATGAGGAGGGCAATCTTGCTCATAGTAGTTTTGTACTTCTACAGATTGAATAGAGTTATGGCCTCAGTGAGAGGGAAAGATGATAGAGCTACAAACACTTGGTTGGAATGGCTTTTCATCAAACAGAACACTTAATTAAAGTGGGTTATATGACTTGAGACTAAATTAAAAACAAAGTTTTGTGAGAGTTTATACATACCCTACACTAAGACAGCAATTAAATAGCATTTAAGTACCAAGTATAATGGGAACACCTTAAGTAGTGCTTTATTTGTCATGTTGAAAAATCATTTTGTAAAAAAAAAAAGACAGTACACTGGATGAGAAAACATTGTCCTCTTTAGGATTTACTTGCCTTTTAACACTGTTACGTTACCTTTATCCATGATTACAAAGTGCTCATTATTCTTCTTCCTGGCCAACATCTGTTAATTTTTGTATGTATTCATTCATTTGGTTGAGAATGCGCTAGTTTTTACTTATTTGTTTTTTCTTAAGATTTGCAATATAGATATTAGCCTAAACTCATTTGCTGACCTTAGTTTAACAATTTCTGGAATGGATTTTATATATGTTTTCTGTAGTACTGACATGATATTATTGGTTAGGAAAAGGTTTTGAATGTGTTACAAATAGCCTATGTATGTGGTCTACACATAGGGAGATGAACTACACTATCTGCACCTGAAGCGACACCTATAGGGAGTTGTCAAATAGAGTGTTAGGATGTCTTTTGCTTGATAATATTGAAATAGAACAGAGGAGTGTAAATGGGTGGCTCAAGGTGATGTTAGCAGCATGAACAGGTTAAACTTAACAGGTCCCTGATACAGAAAACCATCACCCCTGGTTTATTTATCACTGCAGAGATATCATCCTAACCATGTTGATACACATCTACTGTCTGTGTATTACACTTAATATTAGAATAATATCTAGAAAAAATTGACCTGGAGAAAGAATATGACAAGGTCCCAAGAAAGCTGATCTGGGCAGTACTGCGCTGGTTTGAAGTCCCAGAAACACTGGTAGAATTAGTGCAGTCTATGTACAAGGACCCAATGACTCAAGTATGAACAGTGTTCAGCATCACAGAGGGTTTCCCAGTGGGTGTGGGTGTACTTCAGGGTTCAGCTCTGAGCCCACTGCTGTTCATACTGGTGATGGACTACATTAGCAAACAGGTTGGAGGAGACAGATCAACAAAGCTGTTGTATGCAGACAATGTGGCATTACAGGCAGACTCCGAGCTAGAACTTCAGCAAAGAATACGAGGATGGAATGCAAATCTAAAGGCACACGGGATGAAACTAAGCACAGATAAGACTGTGGTAATGGCAGCAAATTGGGGAAATCAAAAGAAGCTGAGAATAGAGATAGAAGGGAAGATAGTGGAACAGGTAAACAGCTTCAAGTATCTGGGAGGAGTAGTTGAGGAGAAGGGTAGTCTGAATGAAGAGGTCAAAGCTAGAATCAGAGGGCCTGCAGCCAACTGGCATAGAATATCAGGGGTAGTCTATAACAGAAGAATGCCAAAGAAGCTGAAAAGTAAGGTGTACATGACAGTGGTGTGACCAGTACTACTGTATGGTACAGAAACCTCAGCAGTAAAAGCAGAACAGTTGAAGAAGCTAGAGGTGATGGAAATGAATTGCCTAAGAAAGCTGATAGGATGCACACTGTGGGACAGACAAAGAAATGAGGACATAAGAGCAGAAGCCAAAGTAGCTCCAATTGCAGAAAAGATCAAAGAGAACAGATTACGGTTGTTTGGGCACATGTAGAAAAGCAGAAAGTAATCTGGTGAGGAAGATTTGCGACAGACAGGAAGAATGTAAGAGGAAGTGAGGACATCCAGCAAAAAGGTGGATGGACTGTGTGAAAGAAGATCTGCGACAGTCAGCCAGGAGTGTTAAAGAAGGCAGGAGTGTGGCACTGAATCGAGAGAGTTGGTGACAGTTAACACGATACCCCGATCCCATGTAGAAAAAATGGGAAAAAGGGGGCTAATGATGATGATGATGATGATCATGATGATGATCTGGAAAAATGCCATTGTAAAACTTCTCTCTGTGAAACCAGTCCTTTAGCTATATGGCCCATTTCTATCCTCCTTCCCCTAGGAAATATTCTGGAAAATTTTATTTAACTGAAACTTAATCAGTATATCAACCAATTTGGAATTCTCAGTCAAAATACCTGACTTTTGATCTGGTTGCAGTACATACACATATCTGGACACTAAGTGACAGCATTTTTCTTGGGGTGGCCAAAGGTCTAATTACTGGAGCCATTTTATTGACCTCTCTACAGCCTTTGATCTTGTTGATCACTCAGTTCTCATGGTTCATCTCAGTGAAAAAGGAAACTACCTATCTAACTGCCACTTCTCAGTGAATTTCATCTCATCAATCACTTCTCGTATCCCTCTGCAGAAAATCACATCCCAAGAATATATTCTAGCATCTCTCCTCATTTTTGTCTCCATTAACAAACTCCCTCTTGACCCTTCCCTGTTCCCCTCTTTTGTTTTATGCTGATGTCATGGTCGTACTCCAGCTATTCTCTCTCTCTCTTCTTGAGAACTTGAACTCTAGGTTTATTTTCATACCCTTATTCAATGGGTCAGTGATTAACAATTATTGTTTAACTTCTCTAAAACAAAAACAGTGCTTTTTGGTAGTAAGATAAAGCTCTCTTCTAGCAACAGGCCTCTACAAATTTTCAATCATCTGAATAACATTACTGAAAGCATACAATGTTCAAATACCTAGGCATTTTGTTGCGCTCCTTCCAAAACTTCCATCTGCATCTATACTACAAACAAAAATCAACTTTTCTCTTTTATTCTGGGCTAATAGGATGTCTGCTTTTCTTTCCAGATCCAGGTGGAATACTTTAGGTAAAGATATCTTAGTGGCTGAGCTAGAATATGATTTCCCTCTGATTGCTGCAACCTCTGAAAGAAATTCATCCACCATTCAAACCAACTCAAATGACATATGTGGATGCATCACTCTGTCCCCAAGAAATGAACGCCACTGTAAAACCATTGAAAAAGCTAACAATCTGCCTCTGAAACAATATGTTGACTTTCTACTCACTTATCAGCTGTTTAGACTTATTAAGAATGAGACCTTTCATACAGTAGTGTTCAGATTATCTACAGATTCACCAATACACTTCTAGGAAGTCTTAACCATTCAGGTCCTGTCCTCCAAATCCATCAAACAAGACTTCAGTACATAAGCCATGCTTTCTCAGTCATTGGTCCCAAACTGTGGGAATATATCCTTCCTTTTCTTATAGATCATTCCTCTTACCTCATTTTTTGGTCAGAACTAACAGCACATTACAAAACAAGAAAAATGCAACTGCTCAGGCTTTACTTTTCATTGTATTTCTTTCAGCATGACATCTCTGCTATCCACTCATAACATAATGCAAGCAAGTATTCCATTTGCTCCAGTACCTTGCATATTATTTATATATTGTCTTTACACTTTCAAGCCAGCTCTAATTTTCACTTTGTATATAATAATTAGTCTGCATTTTGTCATTCTCTCTGTATATAATGCCATGGTTCTGTTGTGTTTTCTCCAGGCTGAGACTGAAACAGGTGACTTAATAGGAGGAAGTTTGTCTTAGAAAAGTTCCTAAACATTAAGGGGTAAGACAGGGTCACAGAACTTATTTTTATTGCTTAGGAGGCAACTTTGTGGTATGACCTCACTAGATAGGACATTATGGGGCGGGTAAAGTATTCTCCCATGTTTGTGAGTACTAGGTTGAGTATGTTTGCAACAATAGTGTGTATATAGCATCATACGATCATAGGATCATAAGAAGTTAGTAGGCTATTGGCCCTGAGGCCCATACAAGCCTAGCCAAGAATTTAGCCCATGTTCCAACAAGTCAGCACCCTATGTCACTGTCCAGCAGACACATAGGTGGAATCCCAGGGTTGCATTTTCTGTTCCCCATCCAGTTATCCAGGTTGCGCTTAAAAAGGTTTAATGAGGCATTCTGCTTTACGTGGAAAGGGAGTCTATTCCACAAAAGGAGTAGTCTCTGGGACACAAATCTGTTCCGCCAACAAGTCCTATTGATGTCACAGACCAGTTTGAGGTCTCGTGTGTGGGTTACTCGAGTGGAGCTTGACTTGCGGATATGCAGCAGTCTCATCAGGGTGGGGTCCAAGATTGTTTGTATCCCAGTCAGAGGACACCACTGAGGAGTATGTTGGAGACTGAGTAGAGGGACAGGAATTTTAACCTATCTGTGTAGGGTAGATGTTTGAGGCCCTGGATTCTCCAGGTGAGGCATCTCTGTTGTCTCTCCAACTGCTGCATATGTTTTGCGATGTTCATGCCTAAAAAAGGGGCATTGAATTCAATAATCACTATTATAAGGGAAGAATACAGGGATGTTATGACCACCTTGTCCCTGGATGAGATACCCTTACTAATGAGGTGGGCCGTGTAGAAAGCTTTCCGTACAATGGAGGCAATATGGTGGTCAAAAGTCAGTTTGCTATCAACCTGGGTTCTCAAGTCCCTCACAACTGATTGAGTGCTTAGTGTCTTATTATCAATGTGACCATTTGTGGGGATGTCATTACCCCCAAAAAAGATGATGATGCATTTTTGGCATTAAGTTTGAGGCCATATTTCTGGCACCAGTCATTGTTTGGGTGAGACTCTCTTGGAGGATGTCCACATCACTAGGGGAATTGATGACAGCACCCAGCTTGCAGTCATCTGCAAACTTGGTCAGCCATAGCCCACTAGATTTGGCCTGCAGCACTGAGAAGTATATCCCAAACAGTAGAGGCCCCAAGACCGATCCCTGGGGTACACTGCTTGTTACTAGTCTACTACTTGAGGTGACTTCCCCTATTTTGAGTAGGTGGGTTCTATCAGTGAGCCAGTTGCTACCCATCTGGTAACATATGGATTGATGCCTAGTTGAAAGAGTTTATCTATTATACCTAAATGGGGAATAGTATCGAAGGCCTTGGTCAGGTCAAGGTAGGTGGTGTGCACCATCTTCCCCTCATCTATGGCCTTGGTGACTGTCTCAAAGAGATTGACCAAATGTAACAGCCATGACCTCCCCTTGACAAAACCAAACTGAGTCAGATCAAGTGTCTGGAGGTTGCCAATGTTCTTGTTAATGAGGTCCATGATAATCCACTCCATGGCCTTGCAGATCAGGCTAGTTAGGCTGATGGGTCTATAATTTCCTCGATCAGTGAATGTGCAAAGGGATGACAGTAGCTGTCCTCCACTCATCTGAGATGAAGCCAGTACTCAAGTTTTGGTTGAATAGGGTGCCTAATGGTGATGCAAGCTCCTGTCTGAGTTTATGTAGGATACAGGCTGGGATGATATCGGATCCAATGGAAGCTGTATTTTTTGCCTTTGAGAGGGCAGTGATGACTTGCTCCCTAGAGATAAGGGGAGGGGGCAGGTACTAGGAATGTTCTGTTTTACTGATGGGTGGGGGGACAGAGGAGTGAAGTTTTCAATGAACCTGTCTGCCAGCAGGTTGGCTATATCTACAGGGTTTGTGTAAGCGGTGTTCTTGACCACCAGTTCTGAGCAGATCTGGGTGCTTCCCTTGAGACTGTGGACATATGTGAAGAAAGCCTTATGATTGTCTTTAGTAGATGTGGCCAGTTTGGACTCGAAGTTTGCTTTGGGGGATTTCACTAGTGCTCTTATTTGCTTGTTCAGGCTAATGAGAGATTGCTTTCAATTAGACACCTGCTCCTTCTTGGTCCTGGACAGCAATTATTTCCTTTTATTATAGAGTTTATTTATTGGAGATGTCCATCAGACAGGTTTACTCTTCCTTGAGGAGGATGATTTCATCCTGTCTGGTATTCCTAGACTTCATGCAGCTATATAAATGCTCATATAGTACTTTAGTGTAAGTTTGGTCATATGTGCCAGTTTCTGTGGAGGGGAAGAGGCTGTGAAGCTATTTATGCCTTCCCTCAGGAGGTTGTAATCAGCTTTGGAAAAGTTTTTTGCTTGACCCTAGCTGGAAGGAGGAATCAGGGAAGATGGTGATTTCAAAAGTGACTGCTTTGTGGTCAGATCTTACCAGGGATGATGACACTGCAGGGATGCTACAGTGTTTACTCATCTTGATTAATACCAAGTCCAAGATATTTACATCTCTTGTGGGGGTGTCAACTAACTGATCTAAGGCATTTGCATTGACAAAATCAAGGAATCTCTGGGCATTTGTGCTTTGACATGAGTATTTCTTCCAGTCTATGGTTGAATAGTTAAAGTCGCCCAGGATCAGGGTAAAGGGTTGAATCTTTATAGATTCGAAGAGGTCCAGATAGATGGAGTCAGCATCTTAAGTCAGAGTTGGAGGCATGAAGCTAGCTATGATTTGAATAGGGGTCTTGTCAATTGTTAACTGCACCTGGAGTATTTCCTGTGCATCATATTGTTTGACCAGCATAGATGTGTGTATGTCTTTTATATATATTGCAACTACACCTCCTTTTATTTTGTTGCACACGGCTTGGAATCGGAATGAATGACAGGATGAGTAACCTGGTATGGCTGGGGTGCTCTCCGCAGCTTTGAATCAGGTTTCTGTGAATGCACAAATGTCAGCTTCTTCCAGGGTTAAGAATGCTTGGAATGAGTGCAGTTTCATGTTTAGACTCCTAGGGTTTAGCAGCATGACCTTTAATTTACATTTTGATGACATTTTCATGTTGGTAGTTTTGACCTCATGACATTGCCTAAAAAAGGCACTATGGGGGAGGCAAGAGCTTTTACCAGGAGCCTGAAGCCCAAGTGAAACAAATGCAGGCAATCTCTCACGAAGGATCGTGGCTTGTCAGTCATTTCATCCAAGGCTGTCATTTACTGGATCCCCTTTGAATGGCACCAGAACATGGCCGGCCTTAGCATAGGGCCAACAGGAGCACCCAGGGGGCATCATCTGTCTAGCAGGCACTTTTAGGGGGCACCAGGTAATGAGTTGGGGGCTGTATTGCCCTTTGCCTGGCTGCTCCTGCACCAGAAACTAAGCCAGTTGTTGAAGTTAATAATTTTCTGTTTGTATTGAGACATCATTCTGGGTGATGGTAGAATGCTGCTTAAGGCTAGGGACATACCCGCCTGGGACACATACTCAGCAAGTTCAATCATGTCTGTCTTCATATAGTCCAGGGAGGTACGTCTCAAGTTATTCACTACAACATGGAATATGACAAAGTCATAACAATATCAGTTGTTGAGAGATTTGAGTGCATTGGTAATTTGGCAGATTCTGTCACCCGACAAACAACTAAACGTGACTTTCTCCTTATCCAGCCTGGTGAGGGGCACATCTGTGTGTATTACAATGGAGTCTCCTATGACTAAAATTTTGGGTTTATATGTAGGCCTTAGTGGTTGAGAGATATAAGTGTGTGGACTATGTGTGGTGTGTGGTGTGATGGGCAGTGGAGTTTGCATGCGTTCATGCCTCGGAGGTCTCTTTTGTTTAGGTATGCTTTTGGTGAATGCCTCCGCATATGTGGGAATGTATTGAGTAGGTGCAGGTGGTGTTTGAGGAGTGATGTTTATGTTGCCTACCTTCTCAGTACCAGATATACTGGTTTTTGGGTGAGAGAGCAATGACACTAGGGGCTTGATGTATTGCCTCTCTCACTAATTGTGTTCCTAGGTGCTAGTAGTAGAGGGTTGTCCATGTACATGAGGTAGTTGCTACACTCTCTCAAGATGCCCATATCGACCAGACTGGCAGGAGAAAATGTAGGAAATTGTCCATCCATATTTGTCATAAACTGAAAGAGCTATGAGCTACCTGATCCATGGTGTGTGTATCTACAAAGTCCAGGAATCTCTGGACCACTAAACCTGGTGTTGTGTAAGTATCCCTGTTTATTGTGAGGGTAATTGAAGTCACCCATTAATATGGTATCGGGTTGAATGTTGAGAGCCTCCAGTAAGTCCATGTATGAGCTATGGGTTGCTTGGTCATAGAGGGTGACCTATAGCTTGTAGGGATATGATAAGGCACTTTGCCTATGGAAAAAATGGACATGAGGAAGCTTAAATGTGCCATCCTGTACATACCAATGGGAACATCCCTTACCACCTTTGATATATACAAATCCAAACATATCACTCAACTTGAAAAGACCCAATGCTTTTTAATCAAAAAAAAAAAAAGAAAGGCCTTACACCCTTCAACTATCCCAGCAGATTAACACAACTCTTTTTAAACTCAGTAACCTAGTGGGTATTATTTGATGACCTTTGTCTTGCTTTATGACCCATGAAAGATGCAATTCTATTTGACCTCTTATTTTCAAAAAAAAAAAAACAAAAAAAAAGAGAGAGAAAATAAATAAATAAATAAAAACAGTAACTGTACAGATGCTAATTCTGGTGACCTAAATCCATCCATCCAACCATAACGTATTTTCCCCTTTTTGAAAATGGGGCTAGGGTGTCACTTCACCAGTGACAATCATCTAGAGCCAAGGTTTACACCACTAAGTGGCTAGCCCTGCAGCAGTACTTCTTCCACACTACACATTCTCACACACACTCACACCTATGGCCAATTTAGATTGTCCAGTCCACCTAGTGCATGTCTTTGGAATCTACACCAGTGAATAAACAAGAGTTGTAGGATGGTTAGATTCCTAACTCTGTGTATTCCCAGACTTGTGCTAAGGGTAGGATCCTAACTCTATGTATTCTCAGACTTATTGTAAGGGAAGATTCCTAACTCTATGTATTCCCCGACTTGCTGTAAGGGAAGGTTCCTAATTCTATGTATTCCCCAACATGTTGCAAAGGTGGGTTCCTAACTCTCTGTATTCCCATCCTTTGAAATATGATACCACTACAGGTCAAGCAATATGCTACTTTGTTTGAATTAAAGGATAGTCTTAATGACTGGATTGGTAAACACACTGTAGTTACACCATGGTTATTATGTATGGTCCTTTTCTGTTTGGTAGGTAACACGATTAAGTGCTTGTAAAGGGTGTCAATAAATTTTAAGTGTGTCTTCTTAAAAATTTATATGGTCAGACTTATTATGGTACTTGTGATCACTTGCCTAGTATTGTTCATATGTTCCTATGGACAAGTATCTAAATGGTGCAATGAATATTTTTGTTCAACCTCATACAAGTGGTGAGGTTATATGGCTTGACACACAAATGAAGTGTTTTTGTCATACATTTTGTATATGTATTCCTGATGTGACTGTGATTGCCATATGTAATATTTTCAAAGACAGGATACTTAAAATTAAATATTGATTGACTTCAATAATCAAACTGACTATAAAATCAGTAATATAGTTAGGCATAACTATCATTTTTATTATGAAGATTTGTTGAATTTGTCACTAGACCAGCTAACTATTCAAAGAAATCCCAGTACCTCAATGAACATGATACTGATATAAGTGCAATATTAATCAAAGGATTAAGTCTATGAGTTGTTAAACTGTTTCCTGTATCCCAGGGTTTGATTCACTTAACCTTCATTTGCCTACTCTTTGACTCTGAGCAAGTCATGTAACCAGATGGTGCTTTCAGGTATCCCCTGAAATGGGAACCAGTGGGTTTATCTTGTTAACAAAATAAATACAATTCCAGTATTAATAAGTTTGATACAATGTATTGTGATATATAGGAGTATGCAAGATGCATGAACAGCAGAGACTGCATGCACATGGATCTCTGAGTTTACTGCTGTGCAGTCCCATATTTGGAGATCTGTTCAAAGACATGACATTTGAAGCTAGATTTAATTATTATGCAGTTCTATTATTTAGAGGACCATTTTTTAATCTGAACATTATCACTTGACACAACTACAGATGAGTAAATTCATATAACTAGTGTATTTATATTGAAACTTCTTGATTCTAATAATAAATTGTCTATTGTAAGTGATCCTATATTCTTAGAATTAATTACCTCAATTTCCATTTGCAAATTATGTGGCTATGCCTGTCACTTCACCAGAAAGTGCTTCCACATTGCCTCTGAAAACAGACACTTGTGCCAATAGGCTTACCTAGTTACCAAATACATAAAATAAAAATTGTAAATTGAACCATTCAGCATCTAGGCTGAATTGTTAAGACAGTTGTTCAATATATCACTGTACTGTTCAAAGGTTGACAGAGACACTGGTATGGTAATATAAGTACTAATGAATAGTTATAAGTGCAATATCAGCCAAAGGTTTAAATGTCAATGTTAACAAGGTTATTATACTATGGAGTTATACTAATGGAAAAAGGTCCGCCTGGACAAATAAGCAACGAGATTGCTTATTTTATGTTAAACCCATTTAACATAGCGAAAGATATGAGTTTAACATTGACAGTTTAAAATAAGCTCTCGCTATGTTAAACTCATTTAACATAGTGCGGAGATCTTGCTTTACATGCGGAAGGGCAGTAAACAGGCATTATACTATGCCATTATTTAAGAAAAGTGGTTATTGCTATAATATGACATATAGCGACATGTAGGAGGTTGCAAGATATATGGCCAGCAGAGTTTTATATACATATAGAACATTGATCTTATTATGGGATAATTTAATAACTGGACATCTATTTGAATGTTTTAATAGTCACTTTAAATTTCTCAATAAGGTTTGCAGACTAAGTATTGCTAGGGTGGCTTGTGTGATGTCTGGTTAGAATCCCACCGGACTCCCAACTATTAATTTGACATCCCTTACTATCCTGGGTCAGTAACTAAGGAGCTTCAATCCTCACTACTGGCTCCAATGTGAGACTGCCACTTAAACAGGGGTAATATTTCACAATTTTAACCCTAACAACACAACAGGAATACATTCTATAATCTGGGACTGGACTGTATACTTCTTCCCACCCCTAATGTAACTCCTTATTACACACTTCAAAGCAATGTGTCCCAGTTTAAGACCTCTGATACACTCACACTCAAAGTAAATTTAAATGTCACACATGCAAATACATATGGGAAAGTCTGACACAGATTTCCAGATGTGACCCTTCTCCAAAATAATACAATAATGCCACCACCAATCAGAGTGTCTTCATGCCCTTCTAAAGGGGTGTTCGATTATGAAAATTAAATATCAAAATAAATGATAGCTGTGACCAAGCCTTTGAGGTGACCTGGGAAGTATAAAACAGATATAAGCACTCTCTAATCTCTGAAGAACACACTAATTTCCAGACACAATGTAAAGTAAAAAAATGAATAATAAGTAAAATGATTACAGGAATGTAAATCAATAACTTTCAATAAACACCAGAATTCAATCACCAGAAATATAAAATGAAGCTGTAGGATAGAAGGCCATCTTTCTAGAAAAACTCTATCTTAATAGCTATGCTTTCCTAATGTAACTAGAGAATACTTTTCCTGATCTAATCTAACACATAACAGCAAGGCAAAGGCATGCTTACAGTCTTTGGTGAGTTATCTTTTCTTCTGGTATCACTGCACAGCACTGTAACTGACTGCAGCCCTTCACAAACTGCTCAGTGCTTGACTAACTGCACATCTTAACAGTCTCAACTGTTTTAATTTTTTAAAAAATAACAGTCAGCTGTTTGAAAAAGTTATTTTTCCTGTCAATCAGCTGTTCAAATAATCACCTAGTAACCAGAAACATTTTAATGACATCACCTACTGTTCAGCTGATTCTCCACAGTACTTTAGAATCTGTTTCTCAAACATGTGTAATTAGTAATGTATCAAAACACTGACAGATAATTTAAGCATTCTATATAAACATGGGCACACTCAACATTTTAAAAGCTTATTTACATTTCAGAATTAGACATGCTAGCACAAAATACAAGTTAATCTAAGACTATACACAAATCTCCTGCCAGACATGCTAACACAGATGACAGTGTTTTCATTTTGTTCACAGCTTGGTAAGCTTAGTAATATATGATATGAAAGTGAAAGATCTTTGGATCTCTGTTGTGTATTTTTGAACAAATAAATGGTAAATATTAGTGTGAGATAATCATTTCAATACTGATATTAATAATACTCAGTTTCAATATTATATTACACCTATAGTTGAATAAATGTTTATGTATTAGTGTCACTTTATTGATGAACATTATATATATGAGTAGGATGCTGTATCAGATTCCTAATGTCGTTATATATTTGAAATGGTTATGGATATTTTAATGATTAGGATGGACTAATTAAGTGCCTGATGGCCTGTTGCAGATGTTTTGAAGGGGATTCTACATCTGCTGAAGAAGTTAAGTAAAGTGTACTATCTAGCATAAGCCATGTGATATTATATTTCAAACAATTTAGGTTGACCTTAATGACTGAGATTGGAAAGCCAATGTACATAGCTAGTGGTAGATGTTTTGTAAAGGAAGTATTAAGATGATTTTTATTGGATATGTTCAAGGATTAATTATCATGGAGTTACGGTCCTATTACTTTTTTCTGGATTTTATGAAAGTATTTGATGTTACACTATGAAGGTATTCTGAAAGTTATGATGTAGCACAGTATTAATACATAATTTGTTGTGAAAAAGGATAGTTAACCAACAGGACACAAAGGATAACATTTTAAAATAGCGTTCTGACTAAAAGCAAGCTCCTGCAGGAGTACTTAGAACCAGGATCTTTCAGTTTAGCTCTCTCTCCTTTTTATTGAAATCTAAATTATGCAGGACATTAAAATCTGGACGCAATCATGAAATAGGATCTTATCTTCTCACATAGACATATTTAAATTATACTAGAATTTATTTTGCAACGTTTTTTCTCTTTCTCTTGTTTCCCCATAATGCACTGCATGTTCAAAATACTGTAATCCTTCTCAGCATTGTAATCCAACTACGAATATCTTGCTTTTTGTTTCTCTTTTACTCCCATAATGCACTGAGTAGTTTAAAAATCTTCCTTTGCCATTCCACACCATTTTCACTTTTACTTTCACTAACACTTACTGACAATAAGGTGCTGTGCAGTCAGCAAGTCATTGCTAGCTATTGATGTGCTTTGTAATTGAATTAAGTGTTTTATTCCATTTGCATTGGAAATAGTTATGCAATCTAGTGTTTAATGGCAAAACACATAAAATAAACAGGCTTTTTCAATCAGTATCTACAGAAATACCTTCTAGGTTCATAACTTCAGCCACAGGTATATAAATTATTGTATTGCATGCTTTATGGTAGAGTGTCCTACATTTCCTACTAACCTACCTTGACTTGTAAACTCAGAAGTGTTACATGTGTCAGTCTAGTTGGTCAGAAATTGGACTTTTATAAGCAGACTACCTTAGGAATATACTTTTTAACTCCTGCTTAGGATCTTACTGATTGTGTTAGGCTTTTATTGGACTATATGTGTAATATTACTTTCCCATACATGTATAATGCTACTAAAACTTCTACATAAATCCTGAAAAGTGGTTTCACTGTAATCTAAACTGTCTAGCGTAGTTAGAGTGTTAATAACTTGTTCTAACATACAGTACTTCCTAACAGTCTACTTTGTTTGCTGATGTCTAGCTGTGTTATTAGCTGAGCTGTGCTAGTGTAGCTGTTTGTTTATAGGTTCATAGGTGAGTACTAAGCTAATGGCCCTGAAGCCGTTATAAGTCTAGCCCATAGAAGTGCCCTGGCATCATGCCACCCGATATTAGTTCCCAGTCCCTCTATCAAGTAGAGCCACTGTAGTGATCCCCGAGGTGAGCTTTCTATTTCCCATCCACTCATCAAGATTTCTGTTGAAGAGGGCCAGTGAGGTGCTCTGCTTGACATGTTTGGGAAGTCTTTTCCAGAGCATGGGCAGTCTCTGGGTTATGATCTGTCCCTCCAGCATGTTCTGTTGATTGTGTAATGAGGTTGAGGTCTTTGGAGTGTGTGGTGTGAGTGGATTGGGATCTCTTTAGATGTAGCATTTTTAACAGAGCTGGGTTAGACATGGCTTTGTAAGTCAAGCAGAGATCACTTCTTAGTAGACAATATGAGACAGAGAATAGCTGTAGTTTTTTGAGTCTGTCCATATATGGCATGTGTTTAAGGCCTAGGATCCTCTTTGTGAGGTATTTTTGTGGCCTTTCCAGATGTTGCATGTGTCTAGTGAGGCACATGCCAAATGGGGCATTATACTCGATGATTGGCCTAATGAGGGAAGAGTAGAGAGAGATGATGACTTCTTTCTTCATGGATGCAAAACCCTTGGTAATGAAATGTGCCACATAGAAAAATGTTTTATTTTAATAATAAATAATAAGATGTTTTATTTTTTATCTAAACTCTGAGAAAAAAATGTTCATTGTGTATGCACTTACTGTTTGCTCAATGTCAGTAACTTTCTAAATGTGCTTATACAACCTAATTTCCTAACTGTTACCTAAACTTATCGGTAATATACACACCCTCTTAATTTTCCATTTCTATTCCTCCCTTTCTGACCTCTCCTGTATTGTCTGTTCCACTTTTATTGTGTACTAAACCCTCACTATAATGTCTCTAATTACACCCCGTCATACTTCTCCATTATGTTATTGTTATAGGTACTATACCATGCAGATCTACCCAACATGCAAATCCAACTTCTGCAACTGAAACTGACTGACTCTTGTGAGCTCATACCTACTGGCCATTATGGAATCCTCTGCAGCGCAGTATTTGTATGTTATAATCTGGTTAACTACTTTTACAATAAGAAACTTGTGATTTGTATCCTTTTACCTGCCACACATCACCAGAACACCTACCACCTCCCTTCCACTTATTTTTTATGCTGGCACTCCCCTACTATTCATCAATTACCTTTTACATTCTTATCTAACCATTCCTGCAAAGATCTTCCCTATATTTATTGTATCAGTAGTTAACACACGTATTGCTACTTACAGGTCACTACCTCTCTGACATCTATTTCTCCTTGACACTACATCTTTGTAGCTTCTATAGGCTTTCTTCAGTACTACTGTTTCAACTTGCTACCATTACACATTTCTGTACACATTCAGCTACAAAGTGAAGGAATTACAGACTTACAGATAGTCTCTGGAAGATACATTATGAACAAGATAGGTCCATCCCACTCCATTTGCCCTTGCTCCACTAGGGCTCACTCCACTCCCCTACCCTACACCCAATTTCCACTCTCCCCCACTACACCTAAATATAAACACAACTACCCACACCCCCCATACCCAATCAGCTTATCCACAATCTCCACTAATTAAATCACCACCCTTCAATTCCCAAGCACATAATCCTACTTAATCCCTACAATTGGCTCCATTCATCCTTACACATTTTAAATTACCATCTATAGTTACCTAATAAACATCATAACTAAACAACTAACTCTTGGATGGTGCAATGGTGCAGCGGTAGCATTGTCCCCTCACAGCAAGAAGTTCTCTGGTTCAATTCTTGGCTGGGGTGCCTTCTGTGTGGAGTCTGCATGTACTCCCTGTGTTCATGTGGGTTTCCTCCATTACAAAGACATGTGTCTGGAGTGTTTCTCCTCGGCGTCTGCTGAAAATTGGCTTTGTTCTAAGTCGGACTTTCCCACTAAACAAATGTTAAATAAATAATAAACTCTTACATTCCAAAATACCATTAAAAACATACTGCCAAAACAAATACTGTACAACTACTCTAACAAAATTAAAATATTATCCCTACAAACAATAATACTCATAGTTCTTTTAATAGCTGCTCACTTCTTACACACATCAAAAAATATCACTACTCAATCACAAATCCAAAACTCCTATAATATCTCAAACTCCATCTACAAACTACAAATAAATCAATTAATTTAATGCTACTCTCATACACCACTTCACATTCAAAATTCCACCAATAAAAAAACATAGCATAGCTTCCTGAGAGTGCACAAAGCCATCACTGCATTCCTCAAAAAACTAGTTAGCATAGCATCAAAACTTTTAATCAGCAGTGACATACACTCAAACCCAGGCCCCAAAGCTATCCCTCTCTTACCTAACAAACCCCTCTCACATCCACACAATATAATAAACTTACCTTGGCAAAAATGTGAGCTATTGCTAATAAGCCTAAACATCAGAAGTCTCATCAACAAAGTTCATGACTTTCATGTCACACTCTCGCAATATTCATTTGACATAGTTGCTGTAGATCAGATTGCACATGTTGTGTGTACTATATCTTCCAGAAGTATGTGAAAGATGTAATGTGCATGTATAAAGACTGAGCACATGCCATACCTAGTACCATTTTGAGAGTGCAGTCAGAGTCCTGCTGTTAGTTTGTGTATAAGTTCCTTAAGTTAAAGTTAGTAATCTTCTATTAAGTTGTGTTTGTATAAAATAAACCTACTTGAACAAAACCCATGAAGACTCTTCTATCGTGTCCAAGATATGAGAGTGACAGTTGTACTTAATGAAGCTTGGTTCAAACCTAAAACTGAAGGCAATGAGGTCCTGCCACCTGGCTATACTATTCTCAGACATGACAAGAAAGGGAAAAAAGGAAGAGGGGTAGCCATAGTTTACAAAAATAACCTAACACTACAACACATTGACCAAAACATCCCAACTTTTAATAAAACTGAGATTATTTTCTCACAACTAGAAATCAATAATAACAAACACATAGTAATAGCAGGGGCATATATACCACCAGAGAACAATCTCACTACTTTAGAGAGCTTACTTCAATGGACTGCAACTACCTTTTCCCAAGAAATTATCATTTTTGGTGACTTCAACCTAGATTTGAACACCTGTAATGCACAGAACCATACCAGTCACATAAACATCTATAGATTTACACAGCTTATTCAAAACACCACTAGATTAGATAAAAAATCAAATAGAGAATCTATCCTTGACTGGACCCCTACTAACAGAATCAGAAACTATCAATATTCAGGCTGAATCCCTGACAGCCTTAGTGACCACTCACCAACCTTCCTCCTGAGACAAAAGTCTAATATTCCAAAACATACCATCTACTGACAAATCCAAAACAAAAACAAACTCAATCCCCAGACTCTAGTGACCACTCTCAGCCAAAGCAGCTTGTCTATCCTAAAAGAACTACCCCTCAATACAGCTGTGGAATATTTCAACAGCATAAATATCCTAAACAGCCTAGCATCCCCTGGGACAGTCAGAACTAAGGCTAACATCACTCCCTGGCTAACCAAAGATACTAGAAATATTCTTAAAACTAGATATAAACCCTGGAATGAATTGAACAGCAATAAAACTCTACAAAATCAATTAACATGCCAGTAACTTCGAAACAAATCCAAAACACAAATCAAACTTCATAAAAAAAATTACTATACCAAGATACAAAACACACATAAAAAAAACCCCACAAACAATTTGGTCAGCTATCTAAACTAAGAAAAACAAGTAAACTCTCAAAAAACAGTGTAATAAATAAGTAACTAATGAAAAAAAAAAGGAATGTACAGAGGAGAGCAGTCAGTAATGTCTAGTTTTTAGCACAGTTGCACCTTTATTGTTCGCTTTCAAAACTATTCTACACTCCAGACAGACATCTACTCCAACTCCACAACCAACCCAGACTTGTGTATAACTGCCGAACAATTTAGCAATTTTTTTTTTACCAAAAGTATACTAGCACTATTCACAAATATTAGCTCCACACCACAGATTTCACCACTATCAGAAAATAGGGACAAGAACACCTTCTGCTTCCATCCAGTCTCAACAAATACCACAAAAAAAAAAAAAAAAAAACTAATTAAAAAATTGAAACCAATATCCCTTGCAGCTGACAGCCTTGGCATTGCCTACCCAATATGAATTCTAATAAACAGATCTGTCACTGAACATTATATCCCATCTCTCTGGAAAATCTCATATATACTTCCCCTCCACAAAAGAGGCATTTCTAAAGGACTTTTCAGTTATAGATCTATTGCTATACTATCTCTTCTATCAAAAATCTTAGAAAGGCGCATACATTCTCAATTAATGCACTACCTCAGACAACAGTCTACTATCGGACTGCCAACATGTTTCAGACCTAATCATAGTACAGCTACTGTCCTCTTGTGTTTCACTAATACAGTCAACCTGCACAGGAGTGAGGGCAAAATAGTCTCATCAGTTTTTTTTCGATATGTCCAAGGCCTTCGATAAAGTCTCTCATCTGAAATGTCTAACAGTCCCCTCCAGTCTGAATCTAAGCCCTTCTTCCCTCACTTGGTTCCAAGGCTATCTAGCTTACCAACACCAAGCTGTAAAATGGTCACAAGACATCTCATCACTACTGCCAGCCCAAGGCTCCATTCTTGGACCCCTTCTTTTCAATATCTTCACCAAAAATCTCCACATAGCCACTTCTCTGGCTATTTTAATACAATATGCAGATGACTCCACACTAATTTGTGCAGCCCATGCCCTACAAGAACTACAAGAAAAACACAAAAATCATCCTCAGCAATGGGCGCTTGGCTTACCAATGCACAACTCATACTCAACCCAAATAAATCAAGTTAATAACCTAATAAAGCCACTGACCCCCCCACCTTTTCCATAATTGCTGCAAATAACACGATACAACCCACTACACAGACAAAACTCCTACCAGTCATTATTGATCATAACATGAAATTTGACCAACACATATCTCAAACTATTAAAAAGGTTCACACAAAATTAGGTACTCTGTATAAACACAAACATTTCCTGACAAGCAATACCAAAGTACCCATTGCAAGAACTCACCGGCTTTCAACACTTCTCTATGCCTCACTAATACTCACAAAGCTCAGAAAATCTGAATTAAGTAAACTAGAAACATGCTTTAACAAAATAGCTAAATTTGACACTTACTCTCCATACAGAGCTCACCATTGTCTAGTAGTAAGAAAGTTTTCTTGGCTAGAATTCCCACATCTTCTTCTCTATAACCAGCTGACAGTGGCACACAAATTATTTAATCAACCAAGCAAAACACCTATCCTGAAAAACCTACTACAACCTTATTTGAACCCTAGAATATTATGTTCCACCAACAAATCCTTAGCAAAAGTTAGCCATTCTACAAACACTCCCAGGTAATGCCCTCTACTTTAATTATATAGCCAAAATCTGGAACTCCCTACTGCTTGAACTTAGAATGCTAACTATCATCACCCACTTTAAAAAATGCTCAAGGACCATCTGACAAACAAACTGCTTTGCTTATGTAATACACTACGATAGAACACACTTTTCCCTTTTGACTTTCATTGTCCACAATTATTTCACTTCCTTCCTATTACTCTAGCACCCATAGAACCTATTGATCATCTCATTAATCAATGTCCACCAATCCTCTTACGACTCGCCTAATTCAGATATTAACATCACATTATTAATTCTAACTCTTTAATATAACATCTCCTATATCAACACATTCTTCTAGTTCCCCACATGTTCTGCACCCTAATTTCTTAGTATTGTTCAACCTTAAACAAATACTATCTGTACTTTTGAACCTTCTGCTTAACATAATTATAAAATTCTCCTCATCTCTGCTTATTACTAACATCTGTTCTTACCATTTATAACTACTTCCTTTTTTTCCACTTATATCCTATGTAAACTTTAAACCTGACTATTTACTACTATGTCTATTTCTTATCCTACTCAAAATTTTGTTATACACCTAATTTACCTTTATGTTTGTATCAACTAGAAAATGTTACTTTTCTCCGCTAAATATTCTATTACTTATAGACCAACTTGCCTTGTAAAAATTTTATCATGTAATGTTGTCTGTTATGTGTTGGAGGTTTTCTCTCCAAGCCTCCACTGAAAATGGGTTCATACCCAGTCAGAATTTCCTGGTAAACACATGTAAAATAAATAAATAAATAAATACAATTATATGAATATTTAGAAGTTACAAACTGGACTGAAAATTCAAGACTGCAGAACAGTGACAATAAATTAAATATACATATAGACAGACAGAAAGAAAGATAGATAGATAGATAGATAGATAGATAGATAGATAGATAGATAGATAGATAGATAGATAATATATGTATATCTGATACTTATGTATTATCGCAACCAGATTTCTAACCAATAATACGTAAGTACCAAGTACTCATGTGGTGTTCAGGTGATGAGAAAAGTATTTCACATTATTGTGTCAATCGCTAACTATCAATATTTAAAATGTACCCTGATTTTTAGCCTGTTGTCCTCCAGTTATTTTAGGTTTCTGCCACATTTCATGCACCTCCATGTTTTCAAGAATGTGTGTTAACGTTACTTAATTGGCAAAGGCCCTTCAGTTTCAACTGAAAGGTGAATGTCAAAGGTAAAATTGGTAATGTCCATTTTCAGTTTGTGACATGTACCGATCATATTCACGGAGTAAGAAAGGAAACAGCCTGTTGCTCATAACTGCTACTTTTCTTCTGAGTGCGAGTGATTGCTTCAGTGAATTCACACTTGTGTGCCACTGCCATTCCACTTATACATACCTGTCAACTGTCCACATTTGCGCACAATGTCCAGCTTTTTGAGACATATTTTTAGTATGGCCCTCATTAAATGTGCGACTGTCTACCAAGGCAGTGGAATGATCTGAGGATGGAAGTCAGTAACTAATGGCAGACATACGCATTATGTGTAGCAGAAGCCAGGTTAATTTTACTTTTCAGTAAGTGTTGTCAGCAATGGATGGTCCCCAGGAAGAAGACTTTACCAATTACGCCTTAAATATTTTATTACTTATAGACCAACTTGCCTTGTAAAAATGTTATCATGTAATGTTGTCTGTTATGTGTTGGAGGTTTTCTCTCCAGGCCTCCACTGAAAATGGGTTCATACCCAGTCAGACTTTCCTGGTAAACACATGTAAAATAAATAAATAAATAAATAAATAAATACAATTATATGAATATTCAGAAGTTACAAACTGAACTGAAAATTCAAGACTGCAGAACAGTGGCAATACATTAAATAGATAGATAGATAGATAGATAGATAGATAGATAGATAGATAGATAGATAGATAGATAATATATGTATATCTGGTACTTACGTATTATCTCAATCAGATTTCTAACCAATAATACATAAGTACCAAGTACCCATGTGGTGTTTAGGTGACGAGAAAAGTATTTCACATTATTGTGTCAATTACTAACTGTACCAATATTTAAAATGTACCCTGATTTTTAACCTGTTGTCCCCCAGTTATTTTAGGTTTCTGCCACATTTCATGCACCACCATGTTGTCAAGAATGTGTGTTAACGTTACTTAATTGGCAAAGGTTCCCTTCAGTTACAACTGAAAGGTGAATGTCAAAGGTAAAATTGGTAATGTCCATTTTCAGTTTGTGACATGTACTGATCATATGGGCGGCGCAGTGGTGCAGCGGTTAATGCTGTCACCTCACAGCAAGAGGGTCTCTGGTTCAATTCTCAGCTGGGGTGCCTTCTGTGTGGAGTTTGCATATTCTCCCTGCGTTTGCGTGGGTTTCCTCTGGGTACTCTGGTTTCCTTCCACATTCTAAAGACATGCTTCTGGAGCATTTCTCCCCGGGCCTCCACTGAAAACAGGATCTGTGGAACCTAGTTGGACTTTCCCAGTCAACAAATGTTAAATAAGTAAAATAAAAATAAAAAAATAAAATATTCATGGAGTAAGAAAGGAAACAGCCTGTTGCTCATAACTGCTACTTTTCTTCTGAGTGCGAGTGATTGCTTCAGTGAATTCACACTTGTGTGTCACTGCCATTCCATTTATACATACCTGTCAACTGTCCACATTTGCACACAATGTCCAGCTTTTTGAGACATATTTTTAGTATGGCCCTCATTAAATGTGTGACTGTCTACCAAGGCAGTGGGATGATCTGAGGATGGAAGTCAGTAACTAATGACAGACATACGCATTATGTGTAGCAGAAGCCAGGTTAATTTTACTTTTCAGTAAGTGTTGTCAGCAATGGACGGTCCCCAGGAAGAAGAATTTACCAATTACGCCTGTTCCTCTTTCTGAGCCCATGTAATACCAAAGTAATTTGAAGTTTACACACCCATTTTTACTTTACCATAAACTTGTTCCACGATGACATTGTCAGTTACACCACATTAGAAATCTGGTTGCAATAATACATAAGTACCGTATATTTATATCTATCTATCTATCTATCTATCTATCTATCTATCTATCTATCTATCTATCTATATATCTATCATCTATCTATCTATGTGTGTATGTGTACTTCTGCATGTGTGGGCTGGGAAAATTTCACATAACCAGTATGTAATCTGGACTAATTTCAACCTGAACAAGTTATACATTAGAAAGGGCTTGAAGTTACAATAAATGATGAGTTCACTTTTAAATAAATGTGTGCATAAATATAAAGAGCAAGGGACTAAAGCAATTGTATTCAAGTCCATGGCAACAAGAGACCCAAAACTCTAATAAAGGCCTATATCAAAGCGCAGCTCCCCTTACTGTGCATTTATACACATTCAATTTATAGAATCTGTGCAATGCAAACTCACACAAACCAATTCAGTCAGTTAGATACTTGCCATATTTTTACAGACTGAAATTCATGTCTTTTTAGTGTTAGCTATCATCTTCTTTGAAGTAAGCATTGTTGACTCACCACACTTTTAATGGCAAAACTTACAGAATATTGCTAATATTACAAACATATACAACTGATATAATGTACAGAGAAGAGTCATCTTATCAATCTGACATAATTAAAATGAAAAAAAAAAAAAAATATATATATATATATATATATATATATATATATATATATATATATATTTCAACTCATCTCTCATATTGATCTTATGTAATAGGATCTCACTAAAATTAAGAGTGACTATGGTTTCTTAAAAAAAAAAAAAAAAATACAAAGAAAAGTTAAACAGTATAATTAAATGAATGCTGGTAGATATAAGCTATAGTTTCAGTTGAAGAAATCAATGTTCCAGGAATTGTCTTTTGACTTGAACAGTGGTCTTTCCGAACTATGAAACTATGAAGGGTGTTAATAAATTGATGTTTGTGAAATGAAAAGCAGAACCTTGAAGCTTTCCAGATAACAATGTTCAAATATATCTGTGTATTAATGGTGATGGATGTTGGCGATAAATAGAATGTATGAGATGGCTATAGTCAGAGAATGAGAAAATAACAGTGGTGCCTCTTGGGTTTAGGGCTTATACTTTAACAATGACTCTGTGGGTTTACATGAGTATGGTTCATAGGTTCATAGATGTTTACTAGGCTAATGGCCACAAGGTCCTTTTTAAGCCTAGACATGCACCCCAAATCTTTGACAAGTTCTGATACCCCTGATACGTGTAAGCATGGGCCTAAGAGATGAACCATTTACAGGTTACCTGTGTCCATTAGAGACATCAATGCCAAACCAGGGATGAATTTATGGTTTCCCATCCAATTGTCCAAGTTGTACTTGAATTGGGTTAGGGAGGAATTCTGCTTCATGTAGCTGAGTAGCCTGTTCAGTAGATGGGGTAGTCTCTGGAATACATACCTATCTTTCCAGCAGATCCTAGTTATACAACAGGCAAGGTTTAAGTCTTTAGAATGGGTAATTATCGTGCTGTTTGTTTTCTACAAATGCAGGAGGTCCATCAGAGTGAGGTCTGACAATGCCCAGTATGTCAGGCATAGATCTCCCCTCAAAAGTCTGTAAATAAATGCTTACTCGCCCTTCCATATATTCAAACTCTGCACCTACTGCACATGAGGCTGTAAATTTACCCATTTAGCTACGTGGATATTCCTTTGGTCTTCCAGTACCAAAGGAATATCTGCTACCTGCTGAGTTACTGACACTGCAAAGGGTGGAAGTTGACAATTTCATGGGTGATTATCCTGAATCATGGTGAGTGAGATGATTTTTTTTTCTGGATGCTCGCTCTTTTTTGAGTAACCCCTGTTGTAGATATTTAACATGAGTGCTTATCTAAATCACTACCGAAATCAATGAAGGTGGGAGACAGTTGTATGTGGTATGACTGTTATGAGTGATGATTAGTGGACCATAAGATGATATAAAAGATTTTAAAATGTGATTTGTATATGGGTTAGAACTGACAAGGTGGGAGTGAAGGAGGAATATATGTTATGATGTTTTTAGCTGTAATGTGTCTAAAAAGCAACCATGTACGTGTCACTTGAGTTTTTACTGAATGTCATAAAGTGGAGGGATAAACAGAAACATCAAATAGGAAGGAGTAGTTTGTTGTAGGTGGACCGATAATAAGGGTAGTGTTTCTATTGACTGTGGACACATTTATATTATTGGGGTACTTGAACATTGGTAATGTTAAGTGTAAGATTAAATATAGGATTTATAAAAGGCTGTTGAATAGCATGATACCAGGTTTCAAATATTGCAATTGATTAATGGACATAATATATGAAAGAGTATATGAGATGCAGTCAGGGTAAATGGTTGATGAATAGGAGAGGGTGACATGTTGCTTAGCCAGTCCCTGGCTGCATATTTTCTTGTTTCTAAGATATTTATGGGTTATTTTAATTAATACAGCATGTGACAATGGAATCAATCATTAATATGTACACAGTGGCAATAAGAAGGTTATTACATGGGCTAATATTACTTATATAGTATAACTAAGTTTGGCACCAATATTCTCATATGTGATGAGTTAATAATATGACACTTCTATTGTGTAATATTCATGCTACTGACTATTATGACTAAAACTGATTGTGTAACAAATACTACTAGATGAGAATGAATGGTGTGTTATGTAATTTTTATGGCTTAATATATTTTTAACTGAATAGTTCTACAAGATCAACAGAAGAAAAAAGATAATAAACCTCAAGACATGTGTTCGTCTTCTTCCATTCGGAACTGCTGGATGAATCCTCCTTAATCCAGTTAATATTTTAAGGGTTATTCCTTTCACTGGAATGTCCTTAACAATTGATAGCAGAAATCTTCATAAGAAATGAAAAGCAATAGTATTGATAATAGAGGAGCTGAGAATGGCCAGAGTGCAGCCATGTTATCTCCTACCCTGTTGCTGTGTTTGTAATGTGTAATGACCAGAAGATCAGGGTATCTTCTTTGGTTGTGTCAATGAAGGTTAAAGTGAGGATTCTAAGTGAGATCACCTGAAGGCTGCATCTATCAGGATAAAAATGTTAACAGCCTGTCATTTTTTAACAGTACCAATGACAGGAAAGGCAATTGTATATCAAGTTAACTTCTGCAACAGAGTCTTCTTCTAGGAAAAAAAAAATGTGCCACACAGAATATCAGAAATCTATAGAAACTGATGTCCATACAGAGAAGCAGAGTTCTAGATGCTTTCCTGGGACTATTGCCTTAGGGGGGATGATGTAATCTCATGGATGCCGCCATAGCACACTAAGAAGATTACCCAGCATTCTCAAACACATTCCCCAGCTGTATAATCATATCATACAAGCAGAGTGAATGAACAGTACAAAGAAATGCCTCCTGAGTAGCAAGAGTTGATCAGAACTCTTTTCAGATGACATGGACAATCTGAATAAACATTGTTCACCCTTGAATAGTTTGCAAGATTGAACAGTTCAGAAATGGAACCTAAACAAGTGACCAAGCAAATGAATTTGGTGATCTTTATAAGATGACATCAGTAAAGAAGGCCAAAATAAATAAATAAATAAATACATACATACATACATACATACATACATACATATATAAATAAATAAATAAATAAATAAGGAAGGTGTGATCCAATAGTAGAGGTGTTGCACTTTGTGGTACGTTAATAGTTCTTGTAATCGCTGTTTGTTTCTGGGATCATAAAAGCCACTTTTTTAGTATATTTGATGGTGATTGTGAGGCAAGTTGTAGTTCAGTAATGTTTACTCCTTCCATTTTAAAATGCAGTTTTGCTTTGACATTCAGTTGGTATAAGGGCAATCTCACACTAGAACTGCAACATATTTTATGGCTCATTGATGTGGGTTGAATCATGTATGTACAGTAGAACAATTATTCCTGTGGACAGTTGTACATGAATACACCTATTTCAACAGATTTTTTTTTTATTTCAACATGTAGCAGGTTCAAGGAACACATGATATACTTTACACTGATCACCTTATTTGATGATTGTCTAGTTCTATAAAACATTATAGGTGCGTACGTTGGTGTAAACATTAAATATTTTGTGACTCTTCAGTATTGAGGTTCTAAGAAGGAGTTTTAAACAACTTACATGTGAATTTGTTTTTTGTTTTTAGATGTTTCTTGTTTTCATAAGAGTGTCTATAGAATAAAGGCTATATTAATACAGAGTTCGATATTTGCCCATTCTGGTTTGGTAGACAAAAGACAGCCCTCATAATGTAAATAAATACTTTTGATTTAGACTATATCAAGCACCGGCAAAACGTACACATAAATACACAAAAACATATTCGGAGGCACTAGGTAAAAATCTGAAAAAGAAACAGGGCCCTCCAAAGCAGACAAGCAAGCAACCTGCACCTCCAAACACAAGCCAGAAAACACATAATTCACCTCAGCAGTGTGCCTCAAGACAGCCCCTAAGGCAAAACACCATACCCAACACGCTAGTAATAGGAGACTCTGTAGGAAGGCACACAGATGTTCCACTCACCAGGCTGAACAAGGAGAAAGTTACTGTCAGCTGCCTGTCAGGTGCTAGGATCCACCACATAACACAGGCACTTAGGTCATGCCAGAACAAGTACAAGTATGACGCTGTCATTGTACATGTTGGTGTGAATGATCTAAGACGTACCTCCCTGGACTACATGAAAAGAGACATTGAGGAGCTCTCTGATCATGTAGCTCAAGCCGGTATGACTCAGACCTTGAGTAGCATACTACCTTCACCTAGAATGATACCACAATACAAAGACAAAATGATCAATTTCAACAATTGGCTGAGTTTCTGGTGTCATTCTGAGGAGATCCAGTGTCTGTCTGCCTGGGATGACATGATAGACAAGCCTTGCTGTTTCGCCACAGATGGTTTGAACCTGTCAACCCTAGGCTTTTGAATACTGGCCAAGGCTCTTGCCATCCCCATAGTGCCTTTTTTAGGCAAGGCTCAAAGGACAAACCAACCACAGTACCCAGCACAGGTAACCAAAAACTAAGGGTAATGCAACTCAACGCCAGAAGTCTCAACCTCAAAATGCATGCACTCGAGGCACTCCTCAGTATGGAGAAAACTGATGTTTGTGCAGTGACAGAAACCTGGTTCAAGGCTCCAGAGAGCACCACAGCGCTACCAGGTTACAATTCATATCATACCTTCCAGCCTCAGTTACCGGTTCGCAGTACAAAGGGTGGAGGTGTATCCATATTCATCAAGGATACCCACATCTCCAGGTTAGTGGCGCAGCATGATGCCCCAGAGGTCATCCATGTGCAACTATCAGCAGGCAAAACCACATTTCAAGTCATAGCCTGTTATAGATTGCCCACCATGTCCCAAGATGCTCACTCAGCATTCCTTGAAGCATTGGAAAATATAAAGGTCCTACCCAACACCATAATTTTGGGTGATTTCAACTACCCTGGTATAGACTGGGTGAACTACCAAAGTTCTAACGCCTATGCCCAGTGGTTGATAGAATTTATAAATTCAAATGCCCTTGATCAACTGGTATGTTCTCCCACTAGAGGGGACAACATATTGGATTTAGTCATCACAAATATGGGCACCCATTGTACCACACCCATTATCACTCCCTCTCTGGTCAGATCAAACCACAAACTGATAACCCTGGACAAACTCACCCCTCCACCTCCCCCAGTCAAAGAAACCATCATTAAAAAACCTTTCCAAAGCAAACTTCAAACTACTTGCGTCAGAAGTGGAAAGCTTCACTATTCCCTTGCAGAAGGATAATGATATCCAGGATGCAGAATCCTACACCAAGACACTTTATATACATCTTCAGGATTGCATGGACCGTACTATCCCAAATAAAACCAAGACTCCTTCCTCAAGAAAGAAGAAACCAGTCTGGTGGATCCCAGCCATAAGCAAACTATACAATAAAAGGAGGAGACTTATACATAAAAAGGCCAAATCTCAAGTAGAAAAATCATCCCTGATCAGCATTAGTAAGAAATTGAAGGCCCTCATCAAGTCAAATAAAGCCAATTTCGAAAAGAAAGTTGCCAAGGATGCCAAGGATAACCATAAGGCCTTCTATGGTTACGTCAAAAACCTAAATGGCAATGCTCAGATCTGTTCTGAGCTAGTACAAAATGGAACAAAATACACTGACCCCACTGACATTGCCAACATCTTGGCTGACAGGTTCAGTGCAAATCCCCCCCCCCCCCTCACCACCTGCAGGGCCTATTACTATTCCAGGGGATTGTGTAACTCCAATTATTACTGATACATTAGTTAATAAGGCTCTATCTAAAGGTAAAAACACTGCCTCCATGGGAGGACCCTGGGAAATACCGACCAATAAGCCTGACCAGTCTGATCTGTAAGGCAATGGAGAGAATCATTATGGAACTCATAAATGGAGAGATTGGGAACCTTCAAACACTTGACCCCACACAGTTCGGCTTCGTCAAGGGTAGATCATGCCTCCTGAACCTGGTGGACATCTTTGAGACAGTTACTCAGGCTATAGATAAGGGAAAGGAGGTACACACGGCTTACCTTGACCTTGCTAAAGCATTTGACACCATTCCCCATCTGGGTATTATTGATAAACTCACCAACCTGGGCATAAACCCTTACGTCACAAGATGGATCACAAACTGGCTCTCAGACAGATCCCACAAAGTAAGAGTAGAGGGATCTATGTCCGAATCCCGACCAGTAATGAGCAGTGTGCCTCAGGGATCTGTCCTGGGGTCCCTCTTGTTTGGCATATATTTCTCAGAAGTACAGGCAAGCACTGAAGGGCTGTGGCTGACCACGTTTGCAGACAACTGCAAACTGGGTGCTATAATAGAGTCTCCGGCTGACATGCATATGCTCCAGAAGGGCCTTAGTGAGACTGATGCATGGTGTCAAAGCCATGGTCTCAAGCTAAATGCTAAAAAATGTGTAGTAATCTCCTTTGGAAAAAACAGAGTACCCGCAAACTACCACATAGGAGGTAAGCCCCTGAAATCTGAAGAAGTAATAAGAGATCAAGGGACCCAAGTAGATAGTCAGCTTTCCTTTGATAACCATGTTGCCAAGGTGGTTAGAAAATCCTTCTATGTGACCCATCTGATCACGAAAGGGTTCACATCAAGATCTAAGGATGTAGCGGTGCCCCTCTACTTTTCCCTCATCAGACCCATTATTGAGTACAATGCGCCAATTGGAATGTATCTGGCCAGGCATCTCCAGCAGCTGGAGACACCACAGAGGTACCTCACTAAGAGGATTACTGGCCTCAAACAGTTGCCCTATGCAGCATGATTGAAAAAACTAAGGCTTTTCTCTGTTGCATACCGCCTTCTCAGAGGCGATCTCTGTCTAACATACAGAGCCATGTCCAACCCAGAACTGTTGAACATGCTCCATCTTAGCAAAACCAAATCTACTCGAGCTACACGCTCAAGCGATATAAACCTCAGCACAACAATGAATAGAACATGCTGGAGGGATCGATTACCTTCGCAAAGACTTCCCTTGCTCTAGAACAAGGTCCCGATCTACATAAGACAGAGCCCCTCAATATCACTCTTCAAGAGGAACCTTAACGAGTGGATGGGTAAAAGAAAGTTCACACCAGGAATCATACCAACAGCTCTACTAGATAGAGGCCAAGGGTACTAGCTGCTAGATCAAGGGCCTAGGGAACTAACCAAAGGGGTGGTGAATACCGCACAACATGGCTGGGCTAATATATGCCTTCGGGCAGATAGCCCAGTCCCTAACTTTGAACCTATGAACTTAAGATATTACAGAGCATAAGATTATCTTTCTTGCCTATTTTGTTTGCTTCAGGGTAATGTTCTCAGAGGCTGTTTTGTTAAAATATATATTTCTAATTGTAATCCATGTAAGTTTTTATATTCAAACTTTGAAATAAATGCATTGATTTTATTTAAGATTTTCAGTATTTATTTAGATGTTACAGGTCATTATTTGCATTTGTTTGAAGAGAGACAGACCTTATACTGAAGTTAAACTGGTACTCCATCAAAGACTGAACATATATAATCTTTATACCATCTTTAGTTCAATACAGATGGTTTTGATAAAAAGTGTTTTTGAAATTCTTTCTGATGTAAGCTGAGGAGACACGCAGAAGAGTTATATAAAATAAGCGACACCCATAAAATATTGAAAATAATATTCATCTTATTTGGAGATACATGGTTGTACACATTGCAACATTTAGTTCCACATCTTAAAGTTAGTTAAATTATTTTATATATGCATTGCATTATGTGTTTAGGTTAATAAAAGGTTAGATTGGCTTTTTGTGGAAGGCTTTTCTACTGGTCTCAGATGACTTCATCGAACATTAATTATTTTACTTCACACCTCAGAGGAAGGATTCCTTGGTAGAATCTTGGACAACCAAATATCTTTGCTATCTAAATAATTGGAAGGGCTCTCAGAGTTGTGTTAAAGTATAATTCAATAATTTCAGACAAGCTAGCTCACCCACTATCATCCATCTCACTTCATACTGAGCGTGAGATTGGTCAGTCTCCAGTTTTGTTCATATTAGGGGTTCTGAAACTAGAGATTTTTAGGACATCCCACACAGATAAGGTGAAATTAATGACCTGACAATAGAGCAATGAGTTTCACCACCTGGAATGTCTGTGGCAGTCCTGACAGTACTAGGATTGGGAAAACATTCATTAAATGTTATCTCTTAATAAGGGGGTGTTGTTTTTTTGCAAGATATGTAATTAAAAGATAGAGGCAAAAACAAATGATTTGTTTATAGGTGTTTACTGGGCTAATGACCACAGGAGTCTTTTTAAGTCTAGCCATGCATCCCAAATCTCTGGCAAGTTTTCATACCATTGATAAGTGTAAGCAGGGACATGGGAGATTAAATATTTACAAGCAGGGACCTGGGAAGTGAACCATTTACAGGCTGCTTATGTCTATTAGGGACATAGGTTTCAGACCAGGGATGAATTTCCTGTCTCCCATTCAATTGTCCAAATTGCACTTGATTTGGCATAGGCTAACTACCGTTTTGAGCCTAGACAATTTCCCTTTCATCAAAATCAAACCATGTAGCTTGCGTTTTTTGTGGTTTAGTCATAAGACCAACCTCCCAACATGATAATTTTACAAGATAGTTTGATAACAGTGGAGCGGAAGGTAAAATGTAGGCAACTATTCTTTGTATACAAGCCCGCCAGACTGTAACAAACGAAGTAAGATAGAGCAAAATGGGAAACTGTACCATTTAGAACAATGCCATTAGTAGACTTAGTAGAAAATGTGCATTTTCCTAGAGGTGCCAACCTGCATTACTATGCTCATATGTGTGTGTGTGTGTGTGTGTGTGTGTGTGTGTGTGTGTGTGTGTGTGTGTGTGTGTGTGTGTGTGTTTGTGTGCGTGTGTTTAGATGCAGATATAGATGTACATATAGATATATGAGACCTATACATTTTGCTGAAAGGCATTTGGCTGAATCACAAAATATTGAAAGAAATTGTTTGAAACATGGCAATGATGACACATTTCAGTAATCACAATCCAATGAAAAATGTAGAAGCTGTGTAAGAGACAACTAGAACTGTGTTAAAATGCATGTAGATGTTTATCTGGCTAATTTTCACACAGGTGATCTTTATTTCATAGAGACAATCATTGCTGGTGTGATTTATATTTGTGTTCCAGCAGTGGTTTAATATGTCTTTGGTATTTTCATTTTCTCCTTGTTTTGCAACAATGCAGATGGTATATTTAAATAAGATATGAGGGCAAAGTCCTCTACGTGGGAGTACAGAGGCTTGTTCATTGCAAATATATATATATATATATATATATATATATATATATATATATATATATATATATATATATATATATATATATATATGTATAGGCCCCCTTCAGATGGTCGAACTTTTAAAAGCTCAACTTTCATATGGCTGAGACCATATGATCAAACTTTTAAAAGTTCATACGGTCTGAATAGGGATCTCTATACAGCACAGACTGGGAAGATTTCCCTTTACCAAAATGTAGTGCGATCTCAGAGTTCGTATATTTAAATAGCGGGGAGTGTGGTGGTTGCAGGGGTGTTTGCCCCCCTGCTAACACTATTTAGTTTTATTTAGTTTTATTTATTTATTTTTTTCACATTTTCAAACATTTAAATGTTCAGTCATATGGTCTCACCGTCTCAGACATATGAAAGTCGAACATTTGGATGTTCGATTATGTGAAGTAGATCCTTTTATATATATATATATATATATATATATATATATATATATATATTTAAACACTTTTTCTCTTCATGATTTGTGATTTCAGTGAAACCACTTTTCAATCTCTTTTTCTCACTTGCTTGTTCTCTCTTTACATATATATATATATATATATATATATATATATATATATATATATATATATATATATATACACACACACACATGTGTGTGTGTGTGTGTGTGTGTGTGTGTGTGTGTGTGTGTGTGTGTGTGTGTGTGTGTGTGTGTGGGCACATAATGCAGCACATCATTCTGGGTTTCAACTAATGGTGATCTATAACTGAACAAAATGCATACAAATCTGGATGCAAGTAGTGAATATGTAAAGAGCATATTTCTTTAAGACCAGATAGAAATGTGTATTAACTAGAGCATGATTACTTAATGAAGCAAAGCTATATAAAGAAAGGTTGAGGAAAATCTATGCAGTTTGTTTGCCCTTTGTGAAGAAGGATTTTATATCTGGAGTAGCTGCTTATGTAAACTGGAAAAAGACAAGAGGAGGAAGCTGGTGTTTGTTCCTGTTCGAAGAATCCTGAACCACAGAGAAAGAGAGAGAGAGAGAGAGAGAAACTTACTGAAAGAGTCAGACCTATCAGTATGAAACTGTTTTAAAGGTTCTGTGTGTATGAATTTATTGTCAGCTTTAAGACTGTCATTGAGAGAAATCTCTTTTTTTACGTTTCTTTGTATAACCAATAGATCTGTTTTCTAAGACTAGTATATCTGTAGCTTTAAATGTTCTACAATGTCCAGATATACATGCCCCTCCACTGATAGAGATATATAGATATGTTGCCTACTAATTTTGATAATTTAGACTGTTCAGTCCATTTCAAGAATGTACATTTTATAAACCAAAATTTAAAACTACCTGCAGAAGAATTTCTACACTCTCTCCAAGTTCCTAAATTTCACTACTGTACACAATCTGTTAGGGAGTATTCATAAACGAATGTGTTAAGTGAAATAGTGAGGTGAGCAACAATATTTTAGGATAAGTTGATTTACAGATACATGTAGCATGACCTCTCTAGTGAAAAAATGGGGTGATATGTATCATATACAAATGGCAACTTAATGACATGTAAATGAGTACCAATATGCTAATGAGAACCATCACACAAGCAAATGACAAAATCAATCATGATGGCAGAATTCCAAAAGGTATAAAACTAGTGTGACAAGCTGTGATGACCAGCTTAGTAGAGCATCATCATTTTTCAGTCACTTGTGCTAAGATGCTAGTTGTAGCATCTGCTTTAGGGAATCAGCATGTCTTTATGGTCAACTTGTAGGGTTATTACCTGTCCCTCTTTATGCAGCAGAGTCCCTGTTTGGGCTGTTACATCCCAAAAAAAAAAAAAAAAACCATGAAAAATGGCAAATGTCCTGACAAAAATATTTTCTATGTTTCCCATAATACTTGCAAAAAGCAATTATTTTGTGTATGCAACACCTTGATATTACACAAAAGAACAGAAACAACTCAAACTGTAAAAGAGTGAGCTTCTATTATGGCAGAAAGTGAAGTCCACTGCTTTGCTCTGGATGTGGACATCTCTTGACCTACAAAATCTTATGTTTCTATAAAAAGTCCCACTTAGGCCATTTGAAAAGGTGGTAACTCTATCACTTAGGATTGCATTGCCTATGATGTTGTACATTGCCACCATTTGCATTACTAGTGAATCTGCCAGTGACTGACATTTCATTCCCTCCATGACTAGGACATAGTAAACCACTGTCATAGTCTATATAGAGATATTATATTGGAGCAACCAGGTATGTCATCCTTACATGACATCACGGAGTGTGTGTGTGTAAACTATTTATCCCACTGGACAAAAAGGCTTGCAAAGCATTAATTTTTGCTATGTGGACCTTTTGGGCCCAATAAGGGGCATGTTCGGAGTTTCCCAGGCATTGTCCTTAGAAATCCTATACCAGTTCCTTGTCATGATGTTGCAGTATATGGCGGAGCATACTTGGTTTTAGTGGACAGCAGAGGAGAGAACTATAACTATGTGAGCACTGAATGAGATGTCCTGCTACACTGAGATCCTGGGGCAAAAGGCTGCACCCACATTTCCAGCAAGGTCCCATCTGATCCACATGACATCCAGAGCATCAACCAGATAGGCTTCCATTCCTTCAACTATCAGGTGATATGCAGTGCACAAGGTTTTTTATACAATATGTCTGTGAGCCACCTATGCAGTTCCTGTAATGCTCACATCTTGCACACTTGTGAACTATTCCAGCATTTTGTGCATGGTGATATTCTACAGGGTCAAGTAGTCGGTAAGTGTACAAACTGGAAAGTATAAAGGAAGTCAATGTCTGATCCCATGCACTAGGCAGCAGACCACTAACAATGCTGTTCACTGCTCTGTGGTGCAGGAGATGATATACCTTGGAGATATGGCTGATGAGCACCAATTTGCAGACTCTAGAGACAGATAGAGATCATGTACAATAATGCTGCAAACCCATACCAACACCTGACATGTGTTGGATTGCCCAAGCCCACTCCCACTACTCAGATACTTCTTGTCGTGCAGTGCTGTATACTCAGAAGACCTGTAGCAAGATATCTGTGGTCTGGTCATGTTATGTAGCATGATGCTATAAAACTTACAGCAAGTGAGAGCTATAGTACTGGCTGACATAGCTATGGCATAAGTAGAGGTGCAGCTGGGTGAGGAATCAGAGGAACATGCTGCAATCTGCTCTTAAGCATGGTGGAGGTATGCATAATATGTTATGCCACTGGCAAAGAGGTGGCATCTGACAAAAGTTATGGGCCATGACAAAAAACACCAGATAAAAATGATGCATTGGTTAACACATCTAGACTATTAATACAGTAATGTGACTTCTCTTGCTATGGATTAGATATACCCAAAAAAGTCAGAACTGTGGGACTAGCACAGTCATCATTATTTGCAAATGTGGGAGTCACAGTGACAGTGGACAGCAATACTATCATAGAGGGTGGGTCATAGGGGGTTCATGCAACAACAATGCACATATTTAGGAGAGCGATATGTGTCAGGAATCTCTCACTTCTGTGATGAGGTGGTGGTTCTTTGGATGGCAGCCTGGCTGAGCATACCATGTAACCCTACAGTGTCAAGGCTGGAGCAGCTCATTCATGGAATAGGTGTAGCACATCAGATATGTGCAGAAAGTCACCATGGTCCCTGATTTGGTGTTACATCAGAATGAGGGCATCCACAGTGCTGTGTTCTGGCATGGGTAGGTGTTATTGAAGATCAGACTAGGGATGAATTTCCAATTACCCACCTATTGGACCAAAATGAGCTTAAAAAGGGATAGGAAAGAACTCTACTTCACATGAAGAAAGACTCTGTTCCAGAGAATGGGAATTCTCTGAGAAATATCTCTATCTTCGATGTGTCCTATTTATGTGGCAGGCAAAATGTAGGTATTTTAATCTACGAGATCTGCTGCTGTTTGTTTTGTGAATGTGCAAAAGGTTCATCAAAATAGGGTCCAGGGATGCTCTGAAGGCCAGGCAATGATCACCTCTCAGAAATTTGTATGATGCTGAATAAAGGGACAGGGATTTGAGGTGATCAACATAGGACACTGTGTTTACTCCCTGTATTCTTTTTGTAAGGAACCTTTATGAACATTCCATTTGCTGCTTGTGTCTTGTCAGGTACATAATGAAAGAGCATTATATTCAATGATGGGTCATATGAAGGCCGAGTACAGAGGTATGATGACCTCTCTGGACCTAGATGCCATGCCCTTGCTTTTAAGTTGAATAACATAGAGGGATTTTATTACTGCCTTTGACATGCTGGTCGAAGGCTAGGTTTTATGTTTACTAGCAGCTCAGAAAATCAAAAAAGAAATGTATGTCCTGCCAGGCTAGGCAGACCAGACTCACCAGGCTGTAATGTACATGTATTGTATTGCTGTAGTAATAACATGTACCACAAAATGGATCAGTTGCATTATGTTTTTTTTAGCATTTAATCATTGCATTTTTGTTCATTGGCTTTGTGAATATGTATTAGTTATTGCAGAAGATTAAGGCTCTGTGCTGTTAATGAGCTGCTTGCTGCAGTCAAGGGACAAGGTCTGATTCCTTGCACCACCATTTGACTACTTTGTGACTCTAAGTCACTTGACAACATAACCTTTGTAGGTCATCCATGCAAAGGGATGTGTGTAGAATAGGTTTATCTAGTTAATAAATAAATTTATAAAAAATGTTCTTTCCGCTATTTACTGTATTACTGTACTAAACTATAGGATCATAAGTGATTACTAGGCCATTGACCCAGATGGCATTTTAAGCCTAGCAGTTTCAACCTAATGTAATATCATAGAAGTGCTAGTCAATACCCAAGATTGCATTTAGTGATGACTGCCCATGTTCAGAAGGGTTGTGAGCACTATTCCTGGTAAGAATTTACAGTGCTCCATCCACTCATCTAGGTTACTCTTCAACAGTGTCATAGAGTTGTTCTGTTTCACATGAATTGGTAGCCTGTTCCAAAGACATGGCAGTCGCTGGGAGATAAATCTTCCCCTCCAGCATGTCCTGTTTAAGTCGCAGGCCATATTTAAGTCCTTGGAATGGGTAGCCCTAGACCCATTTGCTTTATGGATATGCAGCAAATTCATTAGGTTTGGGTCTTGGATTGGTCTCCACTAAGAAGTCGATACAATACAGAGTATAGTGACAAGGACTTTAGTTGGTTTGTATAAGGCACATGCTGGACCCCTTTCATCTTCTTTTTTAGAAACCTCTGAGGTCTCTCTAATGGCTGCAGGTGCTTAGTGCAGTACATGCCGAATGGGGTATTATACTCAATTATGGGCCAGATAAGTGCCGAGCATAGAACTACTTTTACACTTGAGGCAATGCCTTTACTAATCAAGTGTGCTATGTGGAAAGATTTCCTTACTATGGTAGACAAGTGATTGTCAAAGTTAAGGTTGCACTCAACCTGTGATCCCAGGTCCCTTACCACTTCATGGGTACTTAGAGTATTGTTTTTGATTGGTAGTGTGAAGGGACATTTTTTGTGTGGAAGAGAATGATGATGAATTTCTTTGCATTCAGTTTCAGTCTGTGACTAATACACCAGTTGTTGGTCTGTGTGAGACCCTCCTGGAGTACACTGACATCATTTGGGGATTCAATGATTGCACCTAGTTTGCACTCATCTGCAAACTTGGTCAGCCACAACCCCTTAGTTTTGACCTGAACTTCTGAGAAGTATATATCAAACAGTAGGGGGCCCAGCACTGCCCCCTATGGCACTCCATTGATAACAGGTCTGCTGGTTGATGTGGAGTCACCCACTTTGATAGTGTGTGTCCGGTTTGTGAGGCAATTGGCAACCCATCATACAACAAAGGGGTTTACATTCAGTTTGCTAAGTTTTTCTGTAATGCTTGAATGTGGGATTGTGTTGAAAGCATTTGCCAAGTTGTAGTATGCTGTGTGTACAGATTTGGCCTCATCAATGGCCTTGGTCACACTTTCAAAGAAATCCACCAGATTTAACAGGCAGGATCTGCCCTTCACCATGTATAGTGGTGTATGTCTGTTATCATCTGCTGCATAGCCTTTATTCCATTATTATTGTTATGTATTGCTTTTGCTGATTAGTTTTTCTCCTTTCAGGGTCTGTTCTAATAAACTGTATCATATACTGCTATTTGTATTTGTATCCTGTTTTTTCCCCTCTGTTTCACATGAATTGGTAGCCTGTTCCAAAGACATGGCAGTCGCTGGGAGATAAATCTTCCCCTCCAGCATGTCCTGTTTAAGTCGCAGGCCATATTTAAGTTGGAATGGGTAGCCTATTTGCTTTATGGATATGCAGCAAATTCATTAGGTTTGGGTCTTGGATTGGTCTCCACTAAGAAGTCGATACAATACAGAGTATAGTGACAAGGACTTTAGTTGGTTTGTATAAGGCACATGCTGGACCCCTTTCATCTTCTTTTTTAGAAACCTTTTATTATGCTGCTTAGTTCATTTTTTCTCCATTTGTACAACTTTTTAGCAGGATCAGCCATGTAGCAGGCTATGGTGAAGCAACAATCAACTTACTCTGCTGGTGTCTTCCTTTGCTGATTATCTGTAGCGTGACATAGGCTCCTTTGTAAGATGGTGAAGAGAGGCCCTCCTGAGTCATCCGACATGAGGTTCAGTGGCAGATGAAGATCAGGGTGGATCAGCTGCTTGAATTCTGAATTGCCATTCTGGGGACCCTCTTCTTGTTGCTGGTGGGGTTATGTAACCAGCTAAGACTGGCCATTGGGCCACAAGAGGATGAGCCTGCTCATGATGTCAGTCACAGAGGTGCTTGACTTATGAGTGAGTTTATAGTTGTTCCTTTCCTTGTGTATAACTGCTCGCCCATCGTTTTTAGCCCAGTCCTTCCCATACTAATTTCCCACCATCTGTCAGTCTGCATCTCTCAAGTGTTGCCTCCATTTGTGTCATTATACTCGCTGCCAGTCTTTGTTCTATATGACTGTTTGCCTGATACTGCTGATGTCATTAAAGCCTCCTTCTGACCCATACCTCCCCCTCCTATCCTTCTTCAAATAGAAAAATGAGTACCTGTACCACAGAAAAATCTACCCCTGTTCTTACACCCTACACTAAATTTTCTTTTTCTTTCCCTGGGCCTGGTGTAGCAATTTGTCATGGAGCCTTTGCATGGGCTTACAGCTGTGTCCATATAGCAACCATGTGTTGTTTTATGTATGTGTGTGCGTGTGCACAGCATCTGACACATTGCCTGCATGCCAGTCTCTTCGGGTCATGTAATCGTGGATAGGGTGAGCTGCACATTTGTATGGTGACTGACAGTTTTATGACTATGAGGCTTCATTATGCAGTATTCTCTCTGGCATGATAGCACAGTTTCATTCCCAATCATCGCCATTAGGCCACATTGTGCTGTATTCATTATGATATTTAACACAACATGGTCACATTAGTTGTAATTTGAAAGGTTATCACATGGTGTGATTCCAGTTTTCCCTTTGCAGTAAATTTTTCCAATGCAGAAACAGCCCTACCACTGTGGTGGGAAGTCTATGTAGCCTACAGCAAATGCTAATGAGGCATTCAGAGGGAGCAGCCTATGCTAATTAGCCATTTGTCTCTCACTAGAAATGCCCACTTTATAGCATTCATGCAGCCGAGCAATTCTCCCATTCTCTGAATCACTTGGACATGTAAGTTACTTCAGCCAACTATGTTAATGAATATGGTCAAAAATTTGCATTCACTCATTGTTTTTTGTGGGTAAGAGAATGATAGCAGTACGTGCTGGGGAGTCTAGCAGCAAGGTAGAGGTGGTGGTGTGTGTGTGCTTTGGTGTATGTGAGTGGCTACATGTGTGAGTAGTGTACGCAGAGGGATGAATGGTTTAAGATGAGTGTGTGTGTGTGTGTGCGTTTGTGTGTGTGTGTGTGTGTGTGTGTGTGTGTGTGTGTGTGTGTGTGTGTGTGTTTGTGTATGTGTCAATATTGACTGGGGTGGCTTTCATACCTTCCCACACCCCTAGAAAGCATAGGCTAAATTAATAGATGGGTAGAGAATATTTGAGTGTGTACGTGTAGGTGTGGACGTGCATGCACGTCCGTGTGTGTGGTGTGTGCGAGTGTGTGTGCATGTGTGTGTGTGTGTGTGTGTGTGTGTGTGTGTGTGTGTGTTGGACAGTGACTGGGGCTGTACATGTGTCAACAAAATGCATGGGACACGTGATAACTATCACAAGAAAGCACTGATTTATACTTCTGCTAAGTTCGGTCAGTTCAGAAATATGCAAACTATTCTCTCATTGCAGCTAACATGTTTCTGAACTACATTTTCTGCAAGGTGTGCAGTACTATACACCGGGGATACTCTTTATATTGTGCCCTAAAGGCACTTAGAAAGGTTCAACCCTAATACTAAGAGCATTCACAAAACTTTCAAGCAGAACTTCAGCAGCCACCTGCCCTATCACAAAATACTGGATATATTCTTACATATTATCTTAAAATCTAAAAAAAATAATAAGGGATGAAGTTTTAAATCTTGCATCATTGGCATAGAAAGCAGTTTGAATAGCCTGAACCAAAACACCCAATGCTAACTGAAGAGGACTTGCTCGTAAGCCTCTTTTATTTACTATTAAGGATTATGTAGCTCTAATTTCTGGCATTATTCACTGACTACAGTAGTCTGTGAGTTAGGAGGGATTTGGCATGTGCTATGACAGGCAACATCAGGAAAATTCTGTAAAATCAGACACGATATTAATCTGTTATTTGGATTCAAATACAACTGTAATGTCTGGCATTATTGATTGAATGTAAGGATCTGTGAAATACAAGGACAGGGACAAACATAAGAACATACATAAGGGATATTCTGTCAACTCAGGGTTAGGTAATAGGTATGTTGATGTGTGTGTGTGTGTGTGTGTGTGTGTGTGTGTGTGTGTGTGTGTGTGTGTGTGTGTGTGTGTGTGTGTGTGTGTGTGTGTGTGTGATGTTTATATGTTTGTGTGAGTATAGGTTTGGGTGGCTGTCATACCTTCCCACACCCCTAGACAGCATAGGCTAAGTTAACAGATGGGTAGTGTGTGTGTGTGTGTGTGTGTGTGTGTGTGTGTGTGTGTGTGTGTGTGTGTGTGTGTGTGTGTGTGTGTGTGTGTTTGTGTGCAGATGAGTGTGTGGGAGAATGACTAGGGCTGTGAATGTGCCAACTAAATGCATGGGCCACCGGTGGTAATACAACAGGAAAACATTGATTTATACTTCTGCTAAGTCCAGTCAGTTCAGAAACATGCAGATTAGCTGATGATGAGGTCTTTTCTCATTGCAGCTAACACGTCCCTGAATTCCATTTTCCACCACAGCACAAACAGTCCCTTGTGGCAGCAGCTCTTACCACTGGTGGTGGAGATCTTTCTGAATCCTGGGGATTATGTTCCTTTTTGTGTTCTGCCCCTCTGTTTCTACCTGTTTTTGTAATCTTCATTATTTTATATAACTAAATGTTATGTCAATCACATCTTGCTACATCATGAACTCGTGTTTTCTCTCTACTTGCCTTTGGCCTTGGTCAAGGCTGAAAAGGGTCTTATGGATTAACATACTCAACAGGATATTAAACAAATGAACGACAACAAAAAATCAAATCATTCAAACAAGCACATAAAAAAACTCAGACTGGTGGATATGATCTGCATGTGCTAGTATCCCTTATACAGAACATATCTGGGACCCGTAGCTGAATAAGTACCTAAATCCGAAAATCTTAGAACCATGTATGCCATTAGAACTGTGCACAACAGCCACCCTTAGGATTCAGTAATGAATATTTTAATTGCTATTTTTTTCTGAATGTGAATCTGGTAATGATGGATGGCCAATCTATAAATCTACTTACTTGGCCAAAGTTTATAATCCAGTTGCATCTGTGCTGTTACTTAGCATAACGGCTAAATGCATTTAGTTTTTTTGGTTTAAAAAGCCCCAAAAGAAAAATAAGAAAAGTCACCCTCACCTGCTAGATAAATTTATTGCGCCTTGACTTTAATATTGCTGCTACTGCTTGTTCTTTAGTCTGACCAGGAAGATGAATGCCCATTTCTAGTAGTGTTAAAGTATCATTCCATCTCTCTATGACTGTCCAAAACTCTGAAAACTAATCAACAGTCTCTACCAATCTTACTTTAACTGGCAATATATATACTCATCTATTCAAATTAATGCATCAGACTTGTGTAGTGAGTTGACAGGTTGAGTATTTTGGTCAGCTGACGAAGATGTGCTGCCTTTCATCCCCTCGACCATGGCATACCTCTTCCTCTGAACTGCCTAGTTGACTCACTAGGCTTTGGGTACCCCTTTGCTTTGCATACAATGCCAGCATTTAGTGGAATTCAAGGATGAGCAGAATTTAGCATTGTACTAATCCATAATCACCCACAGTAAATTATTCTTCCATTGCGAATGGATAAGACGGAGGCTCGAATTTCTGATACTGAGGACAAATTAGTTTTACTGGAAAAAAAAAAACTAATCTGCATGATGTGGATATACAGGCTATACAAAGTTATCTTACAGACCTAGAAGCAAGATCCAGGAGAAACAATATCATTGTCAGAGGGATTCCTGAATCCATTCAGTATAATGAACTGATTCCATCCATACTACAAATATTTGCAGTGCTTTTAAATGATTCTGATACTGTGAAACAAATCATCATGGAAAGAGCACACAGAGCTTTGAGAGAGGTACAAGCATCTAATTTTCCTAGACCTGTGTATGTTAAACTGCTTAATTATCAAGATGTAAATAGAATACTTATTACTGCAAAACAAGGTGGAGGCTATATTATGTGGAAAAACAATAAAATATCTCTGACACAGGATCTTCCTATACAGATCAGACAGGCTAGACAGTCTCTGTCTCCTTACTGCAAATTTCTTATTGACAAACAAATGAAGTTTCAAATGAAATATCCTAATATGCTTATATTCACAGTGGATGGGGCTAAACATTCTGTTTCCACCAAAAATGAGGCAAGAAATCTGTTTCTTAAAATTTTCAAGGCTTTACCTGCATCAGAGACTTGAATTGAACTTTTGCTGGGACTGGCATGCTGCTATGTTTACTGTTCTTCGAGGACTGGGTAATCTTTTGTTTGCATTTGTGAAGCTTAGGCCTATTCCTGAGCAATAAAACTGTTTGTTTTTCCTTATCTTGATCTCCTGCACTTGTTTCCAGACATTTTATGGCTTCTACGAACTGTTTTCAATGAGGAGGAAGACAGGAAGTGCTTAAAATGCAGTTGAGGGTGTAGATTTCGTTGTGGCACTTCCGGGAGTCCGTCTGCAAAAGTGGTCCCCTGTCACGAGCATTTTACAGGACTTCTTGGTTTGGAAAACCGAAGAGAACTGTTTTAAACACTCTCTTGCTTATTTAACATTAAATAACACTGTTCCATAGTAATTTAAGCACATAGGAACTTGATAGGAACTTCATTTATTAACTTTCAGTCAACATTTTGTAGTTATATTATTTAGAGAGGGGGCAGGGATTTAGCAATGTTTATTTAACCTGTCAGCATAGTTTTTAATGTTTTGTGTTATTTTCATTATTTTATTTAGTTAGAAGCTTGCTTTATTATGAAACTAGTATAAGGTGAATGTATAACAAAGGATATTAATAAATTTGCTGTCTATTTGCTTTAATATAGGGTTATATATTAGTATGTATTTTTTTTTTCTTTTCTCTCTTTTAATGCATGTGGTTTATGTATAGATAGCTAATCCAACTGAAAGTGCATTATTATAGTGAAAGTGCATTATTATAACCTACTGAAAATGCATTATTTTTTTTTACTTTATTCTTTTTACATATACTACTGTTACATTTTTAATTTGATTTGTTTAAATAGTAATTAACCAAAGAGATGTAGTTTATGGCAGTGTTTGTTAGGGAATGTTTAGTTTAGGCTTTGTCGTAGTGAAGTTAAGTTTTATAGGTCTTAATTGTGATACATGTATGAAATTTTACATTGTGGTGTTTTTATATCTGTTGTTTCTTTTAAACCCTTTGTCATTTTATATTATACAGGACCTATTCATCTCCTGGTCCGGGGTTAGAGTGGGTATGCACTTGTTGAGGACGGGATATAAGGATTGCTTCCAGATTATGTATGGTTTTGAATTTACTGTTTTTTGTTTTTTCCATGCTCTCTCTCCAAAACTTTCATCTTACAGTGAATCTTTGAAATGTGGAAAGTAGATTCATGGAACGTTAAAGGGCTCCAGAACTTGAAGAAGAGGAAACTGGTGTTACATGTATTGTTGCAGGCTAAGGCGTGGTTTATCCTACTCCAAGAAATGCATTTAATGGATGATCAATGGGGTGATGTTAAAAACAAGAAATGGATTAGAGAAGTAGTAGTATCTGAAGGTAAATCAAATAGTGCTGGGGTAGCCATAATTATTAAAGATCAATACAAGAAAAGATATTAGATTCTAATACAGATAAAAATGGACGGTGGTGCTATGTTATTCTTTCGTCTACCTTATTTGATAAACCTATTTTACTTTTAAATATATATGCTCCCTGTAATGACCAACAACTATTTATAGCATCACTATATTCAATTTTAACACAATTTGATAGATATTATGTAATTGTTGGAGGTGATTGGAATACCTACCAGAATCCGAAGTTGGATAGATCTTGTCCACAAGAGCATTTAACAAGCATGCTCTATTAGCACTGAATGATCTTAAAGAAGACTTTCAATTATATGATCCATTTCATTATCTGAATAACGATAATAGTACAAGCGATTTTACCTTTTATTCCCCATGTCATAAAATGTGGTCCAGAATTGATTTCTTCCTGATTTCAAGAGTGTTGATCAATCTATAACCTACATTTATGGTACATGCCCATTATATATCAGACCATTCTAAAATTTCATTGAGTTTTACTAAGGGGGTAAAAGATACTTTGAGATAAAGAGGTTATAATTGGTCTCTTAATCCAAATCTATTGAATAAGGAGGATATAATACTGGAAATTACAAAGTACCTGAAAGACTTATTGATTGGTTTAGGGAAACAACAATTTGCCCCAGATATTGAATGGGCAACAGTTGAAGCTCAAATAAGAGGGACACTTTTGCAAAAAGCATCTTATTATAAAAATATATTAAACAAAGATATTCAAACTTTAGAAATAAAAATTAAATTACTTGATCAAGAACTGATTAGAGATTTTAATGAGCAAACAGAGAAGGAACTGATTAAATGTCAAAAGGATATCTTTTTACTTCAGAATAGTAGATTAACATTTCAAGAGTACAAGACGTCAGTGAGGTATGCCAGTCATGTTCAAACACCATCGAGAGCGTTAGCTAGGATCATTAATCAAACAAAACCAATCATGCAGATTTCGGAAATACAATTTAATAATAAAATATATTCTAAAACTGAGGAGGTTCTTAATATCTTTGAGAAAATATACACTAATATTTATGCTGGACAAAAGGAATTATGAACAATTTCTACAGTCAATTAAGTTTCCAACAATAGGAGAGGACATTCAAAATGACTTGGTTAAACCGATATCTGAAGAAGAAATAGTATATGTAATTCAGCATATGAAATCACATAATCACCAGGTCCTGATGGCTTGACAGTGGAATTGTATAAAAAATTTGCAGATATTTTCGGTAAGATACTTTCAGTTGTGTTTAACTACATAATTAGGAATAAAATTAATGATCCACACCTTAACGCCTCAAAAACTATTTTTATACATAAAGCCAATTCAGATCCTCAAAATCCGGATAATTATAGACCGATATCAATAATAAATGTAGACATGAAAATTCTAACCTCTATTATAGCATCTAGACTGAAGAGAATCATGACTCCTATCATTTCTAAAGAACAGACTGGTTTTATGGCAGGTAGACAAACCAGTGATAATACACTCACACTACATACTATGTTAGAGCATGCTAAGCAAAATAATTTAAATATTTATGCCCTTATAATTGATGCCAAAATGATAATACACTTTTTTACTTAATTGTTATGTAACCAGCTAAGACTGTCCATTGTGCCACAAGAGGATGAGCCTGCTCATGATGTCAGCCACAGAGGTGATTGACTTATGAGTGAGTTTATAGTTGTTCCTTTCCTTGTGTATAACTGCTTGCCCATTGTTTTTAGCCCAGTCCTTCCCATACTAATTTCCCACCATCTGTCAGTCTGCATCTCTCAACTGTTGCCTCCATTTGTGTCATTATACTCGCTGCCAGTCTTTGTTCTATATGACTGTTTTCCTGATACTGCTGATATCATTAAAGCCCCCTTCTGATCCATACCTCCCCTTCCTATCCTTCTTCAAATAGAAAAATGAGTACCTGTCCCACAGAAAAATCTACCCCTGTTCTTACACCCTACACTAAATTTTCTTTTTCTTTCCCTGGGCCTGGTGTAGCAATTTGTCATGGAGCCTTTGCATGGGCTTACAGCTGTGTCCATATAGCAACCATGTGTTGTTTTATGTATGTGTGTGCGTGTGCACAGCATCTGACACATTGCCTGCATGCCAATCTCTTCGGGTCATGTAATCGTGGATAGGGTGAGCTGCACATTTGCATGGTGACTGACAGTTTTATGACTATGAGGCTTCATTATGCAGTATTCTCTCTGGCATGATAGCACAGTTTCATTCCCAATCATCGCCATTACGCCACATTGTGCTGTATTCATTATGATATTTAACACAACATGGTCACATTAGTTGTAATTTGAAAGGTTATCGCATGGTGTGATTCCAGTTTTCCCTTTGCAGTAAATTTTTCCAATGCAGAAACAGCCATACCACTGTGGTGGGAAGTCTATGTAGCATACAGCAAATGCTAATGAGGCATTCAGAGGGAGCAGCCTATGCTAATTAGCCATTTGTCTCTCACTGGAAATGCCCACTTTATAGCATTCATGCAGCCGAGCAATTCTCCCATTCTCTGAATCACTTGGACATGTAAGTTACTTCAGCCAACTATGTTAATGAATATGGTAAAAAATTTGCATTCACTCATTGTTTTTTGTGGGTAAGAGAATGATAGCGGTACGTGCTGGGGAGTCAAGCAGCAAGGTAGAGGTGGTGGGGTGTGTGTGCTTTGGTGTATGTGAGTGGCTACATGTGCGAGTAGTGTACGCAGTGGGATGAATGGTTTAAGATGAGTGTGTGTGTGTGTGTGTGTGTGTGTGTGTGTGTGTGTGTGTGTGTGTGTGTGTGTGTGTGTGTGTGCGTGTGTGTTTGTGTATGTGTCAATATTGACTGGGGTGGCTTTCATACCTTCCCACACCCCTAAAAAGCATAGGCTAAATTAATAGATGGGTAGAGAATATTTGAGTGTGTACGTGTAGGTGTGGACGTGCATGCACATCCGTGTGTGTGGTGTGTGCGAGTGTGTGTGCATGTGTGTGTGTGTGTGTGTGTGTGTGTGTGTGTGTGTGTGTGTGTGTGTGTGTGTGTGTGTGTGTGTGTGTGTGTGTGTGTGTGTGTGTGTTGGACAGTGACTGGGGCTGTACATGTGTCAACAAAATGCATGGGACACGTGATAACTATCACAAGAAAGCACTGATTTATACTTCTGCTAAGTTCGGTCAGTTCAGAAATATGCAAACTATTCTCTCATTGCAGCTAACATGTTTCTGAACTACATTTTCTGCAAAGTGTGCAGAACTATACACCGGGGATACTCTTTATATTGTGCCCTAAAGGCACTTAGAAAGGTTCAACCCTAATACTAAGAGCATTCACAAAATTTTCAAGCAGAACTTCAGCAGCCACCTGCACTATCACAAAATACTGGATATATTCTTACATATTATCTTAAAATCTAAAAAAAATAATAAGGGATGAAGTTTTAAATCTTGCATCATTGGCATAGAAAGCAGTTTGAATAGCCTGAACCAAAACACCCAATGCTAACTGAAGAGGACTTGCTCGTAAGCCTCTTTTATATACTATTAAGGATTATGTAGCTCTAATTTCTGGCATTATTCACTGACTGCAATAGTCTGTGAGTTAGGAGGGATTTGGCATGTGCTATGACAGGCAACATCAGGAAAATTCTGTAAAATCAGACACAATATTAATCTGTTATTTGGATTCAAATACAACTGTAATGTCTGGCATTATTGATTGAATGTAAGGATCTGTGAAATACAAGGACAGGGACAAACATAAGAACATACACAAGGGATATTCTGTGTGTGTGTGTGTGTGTGTGTGTGTGTGTGTGTGTGTGTGTGTGTGTGTGTGTGTGTGTGTGTGTTTGTGTGCAGATGAGTGTGTGGGAGAATGACTAGGGCTGTGAATGTGCCAACTAAATGCATGGGCCACCGGTGGTAATACAACAGGAAAACACTGATTTATACTTCTGCTAAGTCCAGTCAGTTCAGAAAAATGCAAATTAGCTGATGATGAGGTCTTTTCTCATTGCAGCTAACACATCTCTGAATTCCATTTTCCACCACAGCACAAACAGTCCCTTGTGGCAGCAGCTCTTACCACTGATGGTGGAGATCTTTCTGAATCCTGGGGATTATGTTCCTTTTTGTGTTCTGCCCCTCTGTTTCTACCTGTTTTTGTAATCTTCATTATTTTATATAACTAAATATTATGTCAATCACATCTTGCTACATCATGAACTCGTGTTTCCTCTCTACTTGCCTCTGGCCTTGGTCAAGGCTGAAAAGGGTCTTATGGATTAACATACTCAACAGGATATTAAACAAATGAACGACAACAAAAAATCAAATCATTCAAACAAGCACATAAAAAAACTCAGACTGGTGGATATGATCTGCATGTGCTAGTATCCCTTATACAGAACATACCTGGGACCCCGTAGCTGAATAAGTACCTAAATCCGAAAAGCTTAGAACCATGTATGCCATTAGAACTGTGCACAACAGCCACCCTTAGGATTCAGTAATGAATATCTTAATTGCTATTTTTTTCTGAATGTGAATCTGGTAATGATGGATGGCCAATCTATAAATCTACTCACTTGGCCAAAGTTTATAATCCAGTTGCATCTGTGCTGTTACTTATCATAATGGTTAAATGCATTTAGTTTTTTTGGTTTAAAAAGCCCCAAAAGAAAAATAAGAAAAGTCACCCTCACTTGCTGGATAAATTTATTGTGTCTTGACTTTAATATTGCTGCTGCTGCTTGTTCTTTAGTCTGACCAGGAAGATGAATGTCCATTTCTAGTAGTGTTTAAGTATCATTCCATCTCTCTATGACTGCCCAAAACTCTGAAAACTAATCAACAGTCTCTACCAATCTTACTTTAACTGGCAATATATATATATATATATACTCATCTATTCAAATTAATGCCTCATACTTGTGTAGTGAGTTGACAGGTTGAGTATTTTGGTCAGCTGATGAAGATGTGCTGCCTTTCATCCCCTCGACCATGGCATACCTCTTCCTCTGAACTGCCTAGTTGACTCACTAGGCTTTGGGTACCCCTTTACTTTGCATACAATGCCAGCATTTAGTGGAATTCAAGGATGAGCAGAATTTAGCATTGTACTAATCCATAATCACCCACAGTAAAGTATTCTTCCATTGCAATTACACTTCTCATTTGCCCTAAATGTTTCCCCATCACTGCGCTCCTAATTAAAACTATGGCCTCTATCTGCTATTCTACTTCCTCACACTCACTTACCCCCACAGAGGTACACACACTCTCCTCTTCTCATTCATTCTAAAGCATTCCTCATCTCAAACATACTTCCCGCACTTAACATGCCACTCATCTTTGTCTTCACTCTTCTTCTTCTTCTACTATCCCACTTTTCATTTTATTTCACTAAAATATCTAGACAAAAATGTGGAAAAAGTGCCAAAAGTAAACTGATAACCAAAAATAAGGCACTGGAAGGTTCACTAGAATAAAATCCAATGTTTTATTGATCGCGCACAATGTTAAAAAATGTAAAGCACATCCAGAACGCATTAATTGTAACACCGCATTTTAGTCACAAAAACTTCTTCAGATGAGCATACCAACTTCTGAACCCCTTTATATATAAAAACATCCCCAATTAATCAGTTAACAAACTGTTATACTTTTAAAAACACAGTGCAAAAAGAAACTATATACACAAACAATGAAACACAATAAGTACAGAAGAGCATAGAAAATCATTTGTTTTAAAGTTTGTAAAAACTTGTAAACAAAAAATAAATAATAAAAAATATAAAACCCTTGTAAAACCACATATAAAACACTGATGTGTATGTCATACAAAATGTTAAACATATATTTTTAAATATTTATTTTTTGTTTACAAGGTTTTACAAACTTTAAATAATGTATGTTTTTTACAAGATTCCTGCTTGACTAACAAATGATTTTCTATGCACTTCTGTACTTGTGTTTCATTGTTTCTGCATTTAGTTTTTTTGCTTTGTGTTTTTAAAAGTATAACAGTTTGTTAATTGATTAATTGGGGATGTTTTTGTATATAAAGGCATTTCAGACGTTGGTATGCTCATCTGAAGAAGTTTTTGTGACGAAAACGCGATGATACAGTTAATGCATTCTGGATGTACTTTACATTTTTTAACATCGTGTGCGATCAGTGAAACAGAGGAATTTTTTCTTGTGAACCTTCCAGTGCCTTATTTTTGGTTCCCACTAAAATATCTCCCAGAAGCCTTCCACCTACTTTAATTCACTCTGCTAGTGATTTACAAACTCATCACACTTTCTTTATATCACACTCTCTATTTAATACCTGAAACCCACTCCTACCAAGACCAAATCAATCCTCCACCCCTCTTAACCCATAAAAAGCTAAACCTAAATATCACTACTGCTGCTTTAAGATTTCTACTCTACTATTCACTACCAAAAGCATATTCATATCAGGAGATATACACCCCAATCCAGGCCCTGTCTCCTGTCCCTCTCCTAAAATCCTGTCTTCACAACCACCTCCCTTCCCACCTATTCCTCCACTAAGTGCCTAACCCTATTCTCACTAAATATACACAACATTCATAATAAAGACACCGAATTCCATGCATTGATGACCCACTACTCTCCTAGTATAATAACTCTCACAGAAACTTGGCTCAAACCCCACATCTCTGATAATGAGCTTTTTCATCCTGGATACAACATCTTCCACTTAGAGTTCATAAAAAAAGAAGGCGGCGTGTAGCCATAATTTACTCTGGCCAACTTAACTTGTCCCCTTTGTCCATTTCACTCCCCAGTTATAGTTAACTGCAAACTTAATAGTCACAAAAATCTATCAATTACTGCTATATATATTTCCTCAGGGATAATATCCCCATTTTAGAACATATTCTCTTCTGGACCACACACAGCATATCTAATGAAACTACAATACTAGGTTATGTCAGCAATGTCTGGCAAACCCTAACCTCTAACTCCTCTAACTCTAGCACTAATCTTCATGGATTCGCACAACTTATCTCAACCCCTACCCTCTTTAGCAAGTCAAACATCTCCAGCTTTATCCTTGACTGGATACTTGTATTCAATCCAGACCTTTACCACCACCCTAAAACACTACCCAATTCTATAAGTGACCACTTTCGGTCTTGCATTCAAAGATACTCCCTTCAACAAATTAGGCCTCACAAACACAAATACTGTTGTAGTGTCTCTAATTTCAACTCTGATGTATTTTACAACAGACTCTCCTCCAAAGACTGTCCCTTCCTTAACTACTTACCCTGGACAATGCTGTACACAAATTTAGCCACATTTTTATTGATATCCTTAACTCCCTTGCCCCCCCTTAGGAAAATCAGAGTAAAATCTCTCTTTCCACCCTGGCTGTCTCAATCCACCTCCTAGCTTATGCTCAAGAGGGACAATGCATGCAAAATGGAAAAACTTGCTGAAAACAAAATCTCCCACCCATCACCAAACCTATAAAGAACCTCAAAATCTCATAAAAATCAAGTCAACAAGGATATCACAAATTTCTACCTAAAGCCAGAGACAAGCCATCTCAGCAACCCTAAGAAATTCTGGAACACTATCAATAAGCTCTTTCATCCTGATAACCCCTCTACACCTAACCCTTGTACTACTAACAGTCCCCTCGAAACCGCCACAGTACTAAACTCCTACTTCATTGACTCTATCAGTAAACTAAACCAGAATAGTAACTCCTCTAACCTATCTTACCCCCCCACCAGAAAATCACCTTCTCTTTCAAACCTGTTCCCACTAGCTACATAAAACCTCTGCTTAGCAAATTAAAGCCATGCTCTCCCTCTGTGGATAATCTACCTCCCCTCTTCCTTAAGCTTGCCACTAACTCTATTCTATAGCATCTCCATCCTTATTAAACAATATCCATGAATCCACAGTTCCCACAATCTGGAAACAATTTTACACTATACCACTCCACAAGGAAGGACACTCCACTGACTTTCAAACTACCTGCCTGTAGCCATTCTGTCTCCCCTCTCTAAATTACTGGAAAAAATGTGTACACAATCAGCTCATGGACTATCCTCTTCAAGAAAATCTACTTACTACCACCCAACATGGATTCTGTCTTACCCACAGCATGACTACTGCCCTAATTTTCTTCACAAAACTATCTCTCAGGCCAGAGGCAATGACAAACTTGTTTCCTGTCACTTTTTAGCTCTCTCTAAAGCATTCAATACTATCTGTCAGCTCAAGCTCATTTTGAAATTGTCTGATTTAATCTCTTTAATTTTACTATTTTATGGTTCTCCACCTACATTACTAACAGACAGCAGTCTGTAAATGTGCACTCTTCCTTCTCTCCCTTTCTCCCCATTAAGATGGGAGTTCCTGAAGAATCCATTCCCAGTCCATTACTATTTAACATCTTTACTAGCTGCTTCTACACCCCCTGTTCTCATTCTTCTCTTATATAATATGCAGATGATTCCACAATCATCTCCATTTCTAATAATCTCTCTGACCTTCACAGCTTAACCCAAAACTCTTTTAACTATGTCGGAAAATGGCTTACCGATAATCAACTCATACTCACTTCCCAAAAAATCAAACACATTTCTCTTATTCCGCCCAGAATCCCTCACTCATCTTAAACCTTCTCTTTCTATCACATCCCTAAACAGCACTGTCATTAATGTTGAAACACATACCAAGTTGCTGGGTGCGATCATTGATGATCAACTCAAACTTGACCTACATGTCCATTATTGTATAAAAAAGACACAATAAAACTTGGTTTACTCTATGGAAATAAAGCATTCCTCATCAAAGACTCTAGATTCTCCCAAGCCTATGTTTACCTTCTTCCTAGTCTTCTTTATGGCTCACAGATCTTACCTAACCTACAATCCTCTCTAAAATCTAAGCTCAAACTCACATAAAAGTAGCTAGATTCACTGTAAACCAGCCCTGCAACTCCCACCACTGTCTCTCTTTCAAATCTATAAACTGACTAGAATTCCAACACCAGCTCCTGCTACCTCAACTGTTTATCATTCACTCCATCCTAAACAAACCCACCTCCGGACCTGGCATCTCCTCCCTCATCTCTCTTTATACTCCTACTTGGACTCTCCAGAGCCCTGACCACCTACATGTGGAAATTTACAAGCCCAAAGAACAATTGGACAACATCTATACAGCTACTCAATTGCCCTAACTTGGAACAAACTACTCCTGTCCATTAGAAAAATATCCATTGCTCATGAATTCAAAAATGGTCTAAAAGAAAATTTACTAAACCCCGGGATCTACCCCTGCCAAAACCCAGCCTAACTCTCTTCTCTCATTACTCCTAGTTTTTACTTCTCTTACCCATTTACTCTCTGTTCTGTCTACAAACTGCTCAAGTTTTCTCCACTGGGATGTACCTTTTTCTAATCTATATATCCCAGAACTTGCTTACCTGTTCTACTATCTACTACAGTAACTACCATTGTTTGTTTGTACTCATTTACCCCACTGCCTGCTGACTCATCTAAATTGTACTGTACTTAAGAATTTTAGTTTGTGTTTATAGATACCTCTGTATTTAGATGTATGATTGTATTCAAAGCTTTGTATACTCTTATTTGTGTTTTCAATGTGTTTTGTTTTGGAGCTTTTTTCCCCAGAACTCTGCTGAAAAAGGTCTCATGCTGAGTGAGAAATACCCAGTTGACAAATGTAAAAATAAAATAAATAAATAAAGAAATATTGGCCAGTGCTTACTATCAAAATGCACTTGTCCCTTCCTTTCACTTGCAAAATTGTTAGAATATGTTTCTGTGTTTGGAAGTCCTTTACCTGAGAATTGGGGTCTTAAAATTCTGTGTAAAGGAGCACAGATGAGCAACAACAAAATGGGCACTGAAGTAAACATTGAGCCCAGGTCAAGGCAGATTCTTCTACTAACATGACTGTGTATCAATAGCTATTAGCTTGTGTTGCAGGACCCATAGAATGATGCTGGCACACTGCACACACAGAACGTTACAGCTATGCATTATGGCATGAAGAATACCTTGGAGGAAGTGATGAGCACAGGAAATGCAGTCTATCAATGCATACTCTGACTGCACATCTAAAGTGGTATATTATACAGTAAGATATGCTCCACTCATATTCTATTGCAATGACAACATTTTCAGCATTGTACCTTCTCCCTGCGCAAAGCAATAGGAACTGAATTTAGTAGTATACAGATGTGGCTGCAGCACACAGAGACACAGATGGTATAGCTCTGCTCATACCTTGTAAGGGCACTTAAAAAGGTTCAAGCCCTGTACTGTCAGCATTCACAAATGTCTCTAAAGCAGAACCTTAGTCCTTTGAAGGTGTGAACGGACTTCCTCAGCTGCACCATTTAATGAGTAATATATCAGGAGTACACAACAGTGAACAACATATTTTATTTTATTTATTTATTTTACATTTGTTGACCGGGCTCGTCTAGCTGGATACATATCCTTTTTCAGTAGAGGCCGAGAGAAAGCTCAATAATGAGAAAAATAACACACTACAATTAGTTAGAGGTACAACATTATAAGGATAACAAATCAATATGACATCAATATATACATGGTAGAAGAAAAAAATGCTAAGCTAAGGAGGTTGCCTTATCTCCCCTCCAGTAGCATGGTTCTGTGTTCATTTGTGATCAACGTGACCAAGTTGCAACATGCAACTGAACTTATATGTTTATTAGTTGCAAAAATGCTGCTTTACAATTTGCAGTAAAATTATTTCAAATGTAACTTCATAGTAATAGTCAGTGTCACAATCACTGCCTACAAGCACACATAGGAGAGCAATACCACAAAGTCTGTAAGTAAGGCATTATATAAGGCATAGTATGTCACAAACTCATGACAATAACTTTTTTGACAAAAAGTGATAGTTACAATAAAAAAACTATGACATACATTAAAGGAGAGGCTTACAGAAATCTGATGCAAATAATCACAAGTTATCAAATGTCTGAGGAAAATGCTTCAATATTTCAAAATATGTCCTTTATTTAAAATTTGTGTCCATGATCACTGGATGCTGTATTGCTTGCTCATGTCCTCTGTGACCTCATACTCACCATAGTTGTGTATGATGTCAAAGTTCTCCAGTGGTGCACATACATGCATACTGCGGTAAACATATCACATGGTACATATCTCTACAAGGACATTCTCCAGTGCCATCTAATGATTGCTGACATTAGTGGTATTGTCTATAACATCAATCAATCAGCTGTCTGCCTTATCTTCCCTCCAGTAGCATGGTTCTGTGTTCATTTGTGATCAACGTGACCAAGTATTTATAATGGTTGCTGTTCAGATATCAGCTGAATGGAGGAAAGCTGTCATTAGCCATTGTCAGGAAGGCAGCTACTATTACAAAAGATTGACCCACAAATCATATTACCAGAATGGAATATTCTTCTGTTTGCTTCTCATTCATAAATGCGGCATTATGACAGCAACCTGAACATATTGCAACTGCAGCTGTGATATGCAGTTATGCAATGTATTGCCATGTAAAGTTTACATGCTGATTGATTGCTTTTCCTTTTCAGTTCACATTGGACTCTTATCACGAGTGCATTCAAGGGGATATATGTACATGGTGTACTGGTCCTGTAAGCTGCAACAATTACAGTCCTCTGGGAACTCTGGTAGGGCTTCATTTTTTTGGGCGGGTTGGTATTAGTTTTAAATGTATTTGATATTTGCATGCTATAATCCTTAACAACATGACCTACCACACTGCTAAGAGCACTGCCACATCTGAGATATACCTGTCAGTGGGATGCATAGTATTACAGTGACCTTACAGATAATGCATTGGTTTGTTTTTCTCTACATGCCCATCTGTAGCATTTCAGCCTAATATGACAGAAGCAGGTGGCAGAATATTCAGACCAGTACATTGCTCATTTATGACAGCAGAGCAACTTCTCTGCAGCTTGCACATTTTGATGGTGTGGCTTTATATCACACTGCTGTCCCAGCTGCTTCTGAAATCCCTTGAAAGGTCATATGTATTTTGCTCTTTCTGTATCCTACAAAAGGATGTCTCTATATGCCAACTCTGCTTAACCAATTAACGTGACATATGACTGTGCCAGCCATGTGCAACTGCATAGTCTCGCTGCATTCATTAGGCATACCTGTGGTATTTCCATATAATAATCAGAGTAATGCTTTGACTTCTGTGCACTACTCCTCCCTTTTTCTGTGTGTAGTATCTCTCTTCACCATTGTACATGCACAATTACAGGTTGAATAGTTCAAGTTACAGGATCAATTTATGATATTCATTTCTAAACATGCATTTCTTACACCAATGATACTTTGTTATTGCATATATCAATTGCCTCTTGGTATATGATTTAGTGGGATACAGCTTACATTTGCATCTATGATTCTTAATGCAACATGCTTATGGTACAATTCAAATATAATTTTGAAGTAGTGGTTTTTGACACAGAAGAATTTACATTTTATGAGAGTCATATAAATCCTATTATGGCAGCACAATGTCAGAGCAGATACTGTCATTGCCTCACAGCAAGAGGTTCTCCAGTTCAATTTTCAGATGGCTTGCCTTTTGTGCAGACTATGCATGACCTCCCTGTGTTTGTGTGGGGTGCTGTGGTTTCCTTCTACATTCCAAACACTTACAGTAGGTGGATTTGACACTCTAAATTGTCCATAAGTGTGTGTGTGTGAGTAAGAGGTATGGAAGAAAAGCTGCTGCAAGGCTAGCCACCCCTGCCCCAACTCTGTGAACCTTGGCACTAGATGATTGGCTCATTTGAAAAGACACCATGACCCCATGTGCAAAAATGGGAAAATGGGTTGTGAACAAATGGATGGATAGAAATGCTAGAGCTATATCCTGTGTCCTGAAACTGATTTTTTTGGCTTCTGTAATATGGAAATCTATTTTATCTAGCCTATTTAAATATTAACTTTTGCAGCTTGTGCCTGGCACTGAACTTGTTAAGATAGCATGGTCTGCCTAACTCAAGTAAATCCATCAAAATGTAGATTATTTATAGCTTTCTAAGAGGCCTTGAGAAAAATATCAGTAGTGCAATAGATGATGCTACATAAGGGAAACCCCTCAGGTGGTCCACTCATGCACTGGAGCTTGCATCTAAAATGAGGCTGTTTAAGTTAAACCTCCTGTCTTGACTACTGTACCTCATTAGGTTATTTCTTATACTTTAAAAGTAAGTGGTTTCTGATTATTGAGAAAGCATGGCCATGTTTATGCATGTGAACAATTTTCAAGAAGAATGCTTTTGCACACCTTTACATACCCAACTAAAGGAACCTCTGCAGTCGGTATGTGCTTAGTTCTGCTATTAACTGTTGCTCTGTGAATTTGTACATATGAGTTTTTGATGCACACAGAATTCAGAATCTACTGAAAGGTTGATCTTTTGAGCATTTAGAACACCTTAACAACTTTTCCAGTCTGTAAATTCCCCATTGTTTAAGGCTATGGATTGTTTGATTTGGAACCCTCGTGCTGTGTGCTGTCCTCTGACTGACCCACAAGATTTCCCTTTTGCTAATACAGTGGGTACTTGGAAGCTATTGCTGCTACCTTCTCTGCACTGCACTCAGTTTGTGGCCCACGACAATGATTCTGGGGCACTTCCAGTCTGTATATAAGAGGCATCATTCATGCACATAGGTTGGTTGGGGAACTTGGCAGAGTAATATCTCCATGCTTACTTTAATGATAGAATTGTCTCTCACCTGAAGGACAAATCTTTTCAGAGCAAGTTATACTGTGGAGAATCCTGGGCGTAAATGAGGAAAGATGACAGCATCATACTGGCACCTAACTAAAAAGCATAACACATGTGCCCTTGATTGCTACAGACTTTCCATTACCAAAATAAATTAAGCTAGTTTGAAAATGTTTGTCCTTGCATGGCAATAAGGAAGTAAAATGCAGCCATTACAAATCTTTCTAAATACAATCATTAGAACAAATTCTTGGAATGTTTAGACAAACAACTTGCTATAGAAAAGAAAAGTTGGGCAACAGACGTTATGTTGCAAAAGTATGTATTTAGTGTGAGATGAGACTGGAGACTTGATGCCAGCTTTAATTAAAAATTCATGGACAGTAAACACATTTCATGGGGCAGTGCAGTGACACAGTGGATGACATTGTCGCCTCACAGCAAGAGCTTCCCTTGTTTGATTCTTGGCTGGGGAACCTTCTGTGCAGAGTCTGCATGTCCTACCTGCGTTTGTATGGGTTTCTTTTAGGTAATCCAGTTTCTTCCCACATTCCAAAGACATACAGTAGGTAGATTGAACACTCTAAATTGGCCATAAGTGTGAGTTTGCATGTGGGTATGTAGTGTGGAAGAACTGCCATGGCAGGGCAAGCCACCTGCCAGTGTAAACATTAGCTCTAGATGACTGTCACTGTTGAAGTGACACTGTGACCCCAAGTGCAAAAATGAGGAGGGATGGATGTATAGATAGGCAAAGAACTGAAGCAAAGGAAGTAAAATGGCTTAATAAAACACTTTAAAGCACCCAGTATATGCTACACTAATGATAAACTCTGTAAAATTTCTTAAGCAAAAACAGGAATATATTATTCAAATGTAAAAGACATCAAGGCTGAGAATGCCCTATAATGGCATATGTTCTGCCTGCCCCCACTAGTGCTACATTTAAACAAAATTTAGCCACTCCCCTCATGCTAAGTACCAGTCAGCACCTCATACATCACTGAACAGCCCTCCCCCCTTAACCCATTTCCTTCTCTTCTGTTCTTCCACACCTTGTTAGCACACTCAACTATCAAAACTGCCCCCCCCCAACAAAATGGAAACAAGGCAACTACACACACCACAATACCAGTCTCACATAACTCAACCACACCACTGAATCAAACACATAAACACACTAAGACATACTCGGAGGCTCTGAGTGAAAATTTACCTAAACAGCAGAGGCCTCCAAAGCAGACACCCAAGCAACTGCAAACTCAATACACCACACAAACAACACATAAACAACAAAATCAGTGTGCAAAGCAGTCACTGCCCTTAAGGCCAAATACAACACCAAACATACTTGTCATAGGTGACTCCATAGTCAGACACACTGACGTCCCACTCACCAGGCTGAACAAGGAGAAGGTCACGGTAAGCTGCCTATCGGGCTAGAATCTGCCACATAACACAAGCACTCAGGTCACTCCACGGCAAGTACAAGTATGACACAGTCATTGTCCATGCTGGTGTGAACGACCTGAGACGTACCTCCCTGGACTACATGAAAAGAGACATAGAGGAGCTCTCTGATTATGTAGCCCAGACAGGTATGACCCTGACCCTGAGCAGTTTCCTTCCTTCACCACGAATGATGCCACAATATAGTGACAAGATGATCAGCTTTAACAATTGGCTTAATTTCTGGTGTCATTCAAAGGGATCCCAGTGCCTGTCTGCCTGGGATGACATGCTCGACAAGCCACGCTGCTTCGCAAGGGACGGCTTGCACCTGTCACCCCTGGGATTCCGGATATTGGCTAAGGCTCTTGCCACCCCCATAGTGCCTTTTTATTCAAGGCTCAAATTCTAAACCTACCACCCTAGAAAACAAAATGTGAAGAAACTAAGGGTAATGCTGCTCAATGCCAGAAGTCTAAATCTCAAAATGCACTCGAGGCCCTTCTCAGTATGGAGAACATCGATGTCTGTGCTGTGACTGAAACCTGGTTCAAGGCTCCTGAGAGCACCCGAGCACTAGCAGGTTTCATCTCATATCATGCGTTCCGCCCCAAAACCCGGACCACACCACAAAAGGAGGGTGTATCCATATTCATCAAGGATACCCACACCTCCAGGTTGGTGGCTACGCACGAAGCATCGGAAACCATCCAGGTGCAATTAACCATAGGCAAAACTACTCTACAATTTGTAGCATGCTACAGGCCACCCTCTCAAACTCAGGAAACCCACACAGCCTTCCTGAAGACACTGGAGGGTATAAATGTATCACCAAACACCAGCATATTGGGTGACTTCAACTACTCGAATATAGACTGGGAACATTACTCAAGCCCAAACTTTCTAGCCCAAAGGTTCCTGGAGTTCATAAATTCAAATGCCATGGAACAACTAGTCACCGTCCCCACAAGAGGAGAAAATATACTAGATCTCATCATCACGAACATGGGGACAAAATGCTCCACACCGGAAGTATATCCCTCATTGGTGAGATCAGATCATAAACTAATCTCACTAGAAATCCACATTCCGCCCCCACCCCAAACAAAAAAGACCACAGTGAAGAACTTCTCTAAAGCAAACTTCACACTACTCAAGACAGGTATGGTATCCTTCAAGGCCCCCGAGCCAATGGAAACCACAACCCAAGCTGCGGAAGCCATTACAAATGCCTTCTATGAACACCTTCAGGACTGCATGGATCAGGCAATCCCAAATAAAACCAAGACTCTTTCCACCAAGGGCAAACGTCCAGTCTGGTGGACCCCAGCCATAAACAAACTTTAAAATAAGAGGAGAAAGCTATTACATGATAGAGCAAAATCCCAAAAAGGGAAGGCATCTTTGATCAGCACTAGCAAGAAACTACAATACCTCATAAAATCATCCAAGGCCAACTTTGAGAGAAAAATTGCCATAGATTCAAAAGACAATCATAAGGCCTTCTTCAGCTATGTCAGAAACCTGGGTGGAAACTCCCAGATATGCTCAGAATTAGTCCAAAATGATACAAAAATCACTGAATCCACAGACATTGCCAACATACTGGCAGACAGGTTCAGCACAAACTTCACCCCCCTCTCCCCCCCAAAAGGAGAGATAACTATTCCAACTGAGAGTAGCCTCCCAGACATCTCAAATGCGCAGGTGAAAGCTGCTCTCTCTAAAGCTAAAAACACAGCATCAATGGGACCGGATAGGGTCCCCGGCTGTGTGCTACATGAACTCAATAAAGAACTAAACCCGCACATAAGGCAGCTGTTTAATCTTAGCCTCACCACAGGATATGTGCCCAAGGAGTGGCATACGGCAACTGTGGTCCCACTCCACAAAGGTGGTGCCTCTACGGACCCTGGTAATTACCGCCCCATAAGCTTAACAAGCCTGGTCTGCAAAGCTATGGAGAGGATCATAATGGAACTCATAAACAAGGACATAAGGGACTTGCAGACCTTGGACCCAACCCAGTTTGGCTTTGTCAAGGGCAGATCTTGCCTTTTGAACTTGGTCGACTTCTTTGAAACAGTCACCAAGGCCATTGATGAGGAAAGGCAGTCCATACAGCCTACCTTGACTTTGCAAAGCTTTGACACAATACCCCACTCGGGTATTATAGAGAAACTTACCAGCTTAAATGTAAACCCATATGTCACAAGATGGGTTGCAAACTGGCTAAAGGACAGAACCCACAGGGTTAGAGTTGCTGGAGCCATGTCAGACTCCAAGCCGGTTACAAGTGGAGTCCCACAGGGCTCAGTCCTTGGCCCCCTATTGTTCAGCATCTACTTCTCAGAAGTACAGGCAAACATAGGAGGACTATGGCTTACAAAGTTTGGATGACTGCAAACTGGGTGCCATAGTGGATAGTACATCAGACACAGACATCCTTCAGAGGGGTCTCACGGAAACTGATAGCTGGTGCCAGAGCCATGGCCTGAAGTTAAACGCAAAAAAGTGTATAGTCATACCCTTCGGGAAAAACAAGGTAACCCCAAGCTACCATATAGGTGGCAACCCACTAAGCACAGAAGAGGTTATCAGGGACCTGGGGACCCAGGTTGACAGTGGCCTCTCGTTTGACGCTCACGTTGCTAAAGAGGTTCGAAAGACCTTCTACATTGCCCACCTGATCATGAAGGGATTCACATCCAGATCAAGTGAGGTCATTGTTCCCCTGTACTCTTCACTTATCAGACCAATGATCGAGTACAATTCCCCATTCAGGATGTATCTCACCCGACACCTGCAGCAATTGGAAAAACCCCAAAAGTTCCTCACCAAAAGGATAAAGGGACTCCAAAACCTGTCATATGCTGCCAGACGGAAGAAACTCCAACTCTATTCAGTTGCATACCGTCTGCTCAGAGGTGATCTGTGCCTCACATACAAGGCCATGACCAACCCGGAATTAATGGACATGCTCCACCTCAAAAAATCCAAATCCACCAAAACCACTAGAGCAAGAGACTTAAACCTTAGCACGGATATAAATAGGACGTGCTGGAGGGATAGATTTATCACCCAGAGACTCCCCATGCTGTGGAATAAAATCCCGGTCCATGTGAGGCAGAGCACCTCGCTGGCTCTGTTCAAGAGAAATCTTGACCGGTGGATGGAAGATCGTAGGTTTACCCCGGGAATCATCTCTGTGTCACTACTGGACAGAGGTGCAACAAACTAATGGGCACAGTATTTCTAACATAAGGGGCGGCGTAAGCCACATAACTTTGGGCTAGGCTTATAAATGCCCTAGTGCAGTTAGCCTAGTATAAACCTATGAACCTATGAACCTAAGTAAAAAAATACTAATTACCCCACTGCCTATACTATTTCTATTTTACCATCTTATTGACCACGAACACAAACTTGACCATGGTATTCACTACCCAAATGGTCAAACAGCCACCCACGACTTCACAAATAACACCAAACACTTTACCATCCCCAGCACACCGAATCTACCATCTTCAACAAAATATCACCCCTGTAAAGCCACAAAACATAATCCTAGAGACAAAGACTATATAAAACTTATAAACAAGCTCCTAAAGCTTAGAGTATCCTGTCAGTATAACCTTGTAACACATGGGGACATCCATCCCAACCCTAGTCCACCCACACCCAATAACCTTCACTCCCCTACGACACCCCCACAGTCAAGCTACCCCATTCTACTCTCATTAGTTCCCTCCTCACATTTCACCTAAATATTCAAAGTATTAACAATAAGATTCCCAACCTATACGCCCTCCTAGCAACCCACTCCCCAGACATTATGTGTCTTACAGAAACCTGGCTAAAACCTTGTACTACTGACAATGAGATACTACCTCTAGGATATAATATTTACTGGTTAGACCATACTACAAGGAAAGGAGGTGGGATAGCAGTCCTTTACAAAAATACTCTAACTGTTAATAGAGACACCATTCAACCACCCCAATTCAATAATGCAGAACCCCTTATAACCAAACTACAGATTAACCAGAACAAATGCTTGAACATCGTCTGTGCTTACATTCCACCAGGCAACAACTTAAATACATTAGAGGATATCCTATACTGGTTATCCACTATGTATCCCCAAGAAACCATAGTTCTTGGTGACTTCAATAATGAGTGGCACCCCTGCTCCTCTGAACCCCCCTCACCCCTATAAACTTATCTGGGTTTAAACAGACCATAACCTCTTTTACTAGGATAAACAAACTGACCAACAGGGAAAATATCCTAGACTGGATCCTATTTAATAACCAACCCCAACTGTACACAGCTGACACTGTCCCTGATGAACTTAGTGACCATTTACTAAACTATATCATAAAACATAAAGCAGGAAACCCTCACCAGACCGAATATAAAATCGTTAGAAACAGGAAAAGCTTTGATGCTGCTATATTCCTAAATGAACTAAAAGCAGCTGACAGGTCAAAACTAAAAAATCTACCATTAGAAGAGGCTATAGCTCACTTTCATACTAATTTCCTAAGTATCCTTGATTCCCATGCTCCAGCATGTACAATAAAATCTAGATCAAACACAGCATCATGCTCACAAAAGATACCAAATCTAAAATCAAAACTAGGAACAGAGCCTGGGGCAGCTGGATAACAACTAAAGCCCCAATTGACCATCTAAAATATTGTCAACTCAGGAATGATACAAAAAATCTATTTTACTAGATAAAAAAAGCTTCTACCAAAATCTCCTACAAAAACACCAAATCAACCCTCAAAAGTTTGGGGCAGGCTTAAATCAACTACTTCATCCAGGTCATTCTACCACCCCAACCCTGGCTAACCACACCCATAGTTCCCCAGAGACCATAGCTGGCACTTATAATAACTTTTCCACTGAAACAATCCAATCCCTAGCAAATCAACTAACCCCCACAAACTTAAACCACACCCCTAATCTACCCACTAATCACCCCCAATTTAGCTTCCAACTGATATCCACTAGTTTTATCAAAACACTTATAAAAAAACTAAAATCTACCTCTCTTACTGTTGACATCCTCCCTGCAGAGTACCTACAAATAGCTGCAGATGCTATTGCATATCCCATATCTATCCTTATCAACAGAACCTTATCTGAAAGCGTTATCCCCTCCCTCTGGAAAATATCTGATGTCATCCCACTCCATAAAGGTGGTAGTTTTACAGACATATCCAACTATAGACCCATTGCCATTCTTTCACCACTAGCCAAAATAATGGAAAAATGTGTACACAAGCAACTAATGCAATACCTTACACAGAATAACTTACTATCCAACTCCCAACATGATTTCAGGCCATATCACAGCACCACCTCAGCCCTCCTTTCCTTTACTAATTCCATAAACCAAAACAGGAATAGGCTATCCTCCGAGACATCAGATTGGATATAGAGCTTGGTGATATAGTTGCATGTCCCATAACTACAATCATATTGAGAGATTCGCCAATGGCTCCACCTATAGAACCCACCACTGCCAGAACCCAAAACAACTAGAGTTGCTAGAACTGCCCAGCTTAATTCAATTCAATCAGCTCTTAATAGTGCACAAAATTCTGTACCACCCTGATGATACCCCCTCACTTATAAATATTATTAAGCCATATAGCAACCTGAGATCCCTATGGTCAGCCAACAAACTACTAATCCAAACCCACAAAGCTAATAACTCTGCTGGTGAATCCCTTTTTGCCAACTTTGTTGGCAAAACCTGGAATTTGTTGCCAAACTATATAACCCTACAATCCTCCAAAAGTCTCTTAAAAAAAAAACCTCAAACAGTATCTCCAAGTGAACTGGCTTTGCCCATGTACCAACCCTGATTAAGTTATAAACTGAAAGTATAATCTGTAAATATCATAACATGCAACTATATCACCAAGCTCTATATCCAATCTGATTTCTCTTGCTTTTAATTGTGTCTGTCCATGAGAATTGTGAGTCCCTACTAGGGAACACTACTAAACCATTACGCATAATCACTTTGTTTTATATTTTCTAATGTTATTTAACTTGTTGTGTAATCTATGTAAGTTTGTCTATTTGGAGTTTTTCTCCCCAGACCTCCACTGAAAATGGACATGTATCCAGTCAGACTATCCCAGCAAACAAATGTAAAATAAAATAAATACAAATAAATAAACAAGATAGGATGCCTTGTATTTGTTGAATATATTAATCTACTAATTTAATGCTGCATGATATATAACTTGATTCAAGCCAAATGGGAAAAAAGCTCAGTTCCTTGATGGCAGGTATTGTTGAAACGGGTCCCCTTCAGAATGCCGAAATTCAAAACTTCGAAACCCATATGATCGCAGAACATATGTTCGAAGTTTTGAAATACTGATATTCTTAACGGGAAATTGCATACAGCGCGGATCGGGAGATTTCTCTTGTTCTCACTGTAGTGAAATCTCAGAGTTGGTATATTTAAGTAGGGGAGTGTAGGCAGTGGCGGCTGGTGACTTCAAATCAAAGGGGGGCTGCAGGAGACAGCTGAATGGGTGGGGTCAAGGGGAAGGGGTGTGGCCAACCAGAAAGGGGAGGAGCTGTGCTCAAAACTACAAAAACTAACTTTAATTAAATACGCTGCCCTGGGTGGCAAACCATCATTATGAGAGTCCAATCAAGACAAAAATAAGTGTAGAAGAATAAAAATATTTCAAAGCATTGGCTGCATGACAGCTTACTTAATATTTAGATGGAAACAAAAGGTTGTGAGGCATGAAAAAATAAATTACTTTTTAAATGCATTACTGGAATGCCAGTCAAAATCAAGTACAAGCAAAACCAGAAGCACTCAATCCACTTCTCCTTGCACTGCAGTTCTAATTATAATTTATATTCAGCTTTATTAAAGTTCCAAGTAACATGCTGAAAGTAGAAATCTCTGTGATGCCCCCACTTGTAAAAATGTTTCTTATCCAAAAAAGACCTGCTGCCTGACAACTATCTACTTGTTTCATGGGGAAAACATGTAAGTAAAAAATGAAAAGCAAACAAGAAACAAGCTCAAGATACATTGCTTAAAGGATTACTGTACAGGTTATGGACCACACATGACTGGCATTCTGTTTAGTTTACGGGTAAAGTCTATAGAGATGACTGGAAGTCTCCAACAAGTGTAATGAGCTTTTTAAAATAATGGAATCCTGTTCTTTAATACCCAAGGCTTATACATTATCTAGTCAAGTATTCTCTGCATGGCAACAACAGAAAGGCTTTCAATGTTGGCAATTAACAGTATGCTTATTAAAAGCTTATTTGCATCTTACGATCTCAGACAAGCTTACATTATGGTCATTAAAGCATTGCTACTTAAAACACAGAGTAACTGGCACTTTGAGTAATAAGCATAAATCAACAGTACAAAAATATGACAGAAACCAGACCTTTCTGCAAAATCAAGGACAGATGAAAAGCCACTGTAGTACTTGTGTCTACCTTGGATGGGGGGGGCACACTGCACATTTACACTGCATAACTACTCCTTGCCTTGCTTGGACACATCCAGAGTCAGTACATGGTGGAGTAGGGTGCAACAAGTATGTCACAATTTGAAATGTTTCTGGCTGATTGTGATGGCCCTGACACATGTGTCATACCTCTCAACCTCAGAGCAAGAAATCTGGACAAAGCCATACACAGAAGTGGGACAAATGCCCACAAATAAGGACAATTTTTAAATATTGCTCTAATAAACTTAGAAAGATACTAGAATAGGTCTTGCATTAGTATGACTTTTCTGAAGGGTATAAAATCTGAAACTCAAATGTCTGTCATTATTTTCTAACTTCAGTCTTTAGTGATTTGTCACTAATTTGCCAAAAAACACAATTTTATGAAAAATGGACCAAATGTGATGCAAAAATATAAAATAGCCACACAATACAGCTGGGAACCTGTCAAAGAAGGGACACTTTAATATTAGTACTGCTAACTTGAGCAGCTGACAAAATAAAAGAATCTACATGCATTTCAATTAATCTACAACTTTGATTATTACAGTTATTTCTTAATTGTAAACCCTCCATGTTTTCTTCCAAAATTGCTATTTTGCGGAGGGATTATTAGGGGGAAAAGTAACATTTTAAGCCAAAATCGGAGACAGTTGAGAGGTTGGCTATGCCTAATTCTATAAAGCAATTTATTTGCATGTACCTCTCAACCTGTTAATGCAGTAAATCTGAACAAGGCCAAATGTACTGGGGCAACATATAAACAGTACTAAAAATTGCTTTTGTGGAAATTGAGACAGTTGATAGAATAACAGTTCTTACTTTTGCATGCATTTTTCTGAAGGTTATGAAGTCTGAAACTCAGTGTATCATTATTTAGTGACTTAATTTCTAAATGATTTGCCAGAAAACTACAAATTGTATGAAGAACAAACCAAAAATAAGAAGCAAAAATCTATTCATTCTTTGAAAATCTGGACAGTTGGGAGGTATAGTTCAGCTGGGCCTGTCTGAGTTTGCTGCCCTTCCCCCCTGACAAAATCACGGTTGAATGGAGCCTCTGCAGCCATTTCAATGAACCATTACTTGGCTATTTCACTCCATTTACCATAAACACTAATGTGCATACTGCTTTACTTGTATGAGGAGTTGGACTTCATTTGAAAGTTTTATTTTGTATTTTACAGCACAAATACTAAGTCATCTACTAAACAAAGCAATGCAGTCTCACAATAAAAACTTAGCATTAAAACTTCTCTGCCCTTGAAACTCACATTCATTGAAACAGCATTGAAACCCACATTCAAAGAAAATACATTTTGCCAGTGGCAGATAAAAATTAATTTTAGGCTGTTTTCAAATCATAGGCCCCTTGCATATGAAACATACATGTGCTCTTTGATACACCTTCCTCATTGTACTAAATTATATTCCTTGTACAATATATTACAGTTGTTAGAGGGCGTTTTAAATTTGTTTTGAACATTTTTCCAGTAAGCAATGAAACAAAATGCATGCACCCATAGTGACAAAACTGCCCAGTTCAGAACATTTATCATAAAAGTCTACTCAGACTTCCGCAGTCCACCATTATCAGTAAATATGCACAATTCTACAGCCCACCGTTATCAGTAAATATGCACAATTCTACAGTCCACCATTATCAGTAAATATGCACAATTCTACAGTCCACCATTATCAGTAAATATGCACAATTCTACAGTCCATTATCAGTAAATATGCACTCTCTCTGAAGAAGTAAAAGTCATCTAAATAATTCCACATTAAAGAAATCTGTAACTAATGAAGAGGTTGCTGCTAGCAAACACCTTTATATTTCATGGTTTCATTGAAAAATAAAGTGCCTGTTGCCCCTCAGGAATAAATTGGCTATATTACATTAAAAAATGATAAGCTAGGAATATTGCAAGAGATGGATGGCAAACTGATAACGGACTCATAGTTAGTATTTTCACCAAGGAGAACATTCTCAATACAGCAGCATCCACCCCTTGTGGGAGTAGAACCCACAGTCTTCTGCATCAAAGGTAAGTACACAAGTTGTTATGCTATTAACAAAGTGAACCAACTTCACTTAAGCAGCACTAAACTTCTGTTCCTCTGCAGCTCTCAGCTCCTTGTAAAAGCTACTCAATACTCAACTTCGCAGCACAAGAAAACTGGAAAAAGCCAAAATGTATTGGGGTCAAAGCCCAAAACCAGGGACACAAACATTGCTTGTATAATCTTGGAAAGTTGCTAGAACCATATATTTTACTGCCAAGCTTCCTGTGCAAAACAGAGCAACATACCACTATGCCAAATCAGCTGCTTTGTAAAAGAGGAAGACTGAAACTTAAATGGCTATCATTTAATGAATTCAGTTCTCACCATAGCTGTCAACCTCTTAGTACAAAACACCTGGACAAACCCAGTAATGAGGGAATACAGCCCTCAAACATTCAGTGAATTCAGTTCTTGCCATAGCTGTCAACCTTAGCACAAAAAACCTGGACGAAGCCAATAATGAGGGAATACAGTCCCAAAAATAGGGACACATTTCAAATATTCATCTTATAAACTTAGAAAATTGCTAGAATAAAAGGTTGTGTTACTATGTATGCTAGAATAAAAGGTTGTGTTACTATGTATTTTCTGAAGAACATGAAGTCTGAAATTCAAATGCCTGTCAATTTTACTGCTGACAGAATAAAAATTTTCAGCAGAGACCCAGGGAGAAATACTGCAGACACGTCTTTGTAAAATGACAGGGCGCCAGAGCAAATCCACACAAACACAGGGAGGAGATGCAGACTCCACACAGAAGGCACCCCAGCCAAGAATCAAACCAGAAAACCTATAGCTGTGAGACAACGATACTACCACTGCACCATCAAATATGCGAGGACTTAAACATTCAGATTCCTGAAGTCTGAAATTCAAATGCCTGTCAATTTTATTTAACATTTGTTAATCAGGACAGTCTGACTTGGAACAAAAAAAAAAAAAAAAAAGAAAATCAGCAGAGGCCCAGGAAGAAATAATGCAGACATGTCTTTGTAACATGGGAGGACACAAAAGCAAACCCACACAAACACAGGGAGAAGATAAAGACCCCACAAAGAAGGCACCCCAGCTAAGAAGCAAACCTGAGAACCTGCAGCTGTGAGGCAACAATGCTACAACTGCCCCATCAAATATCAAGCATTGCAACGTTTACAAAACCACAGATATTATGAGGAACAGATCAGATCAAACATGAGGCAAAAATCTGCATTTTTTTTTCCACAAATGGTGGTGGGTAGGGAATTAAGGTCTTTAACACCTGCATACAAGGTACAGGGTTCAAGCCTGAGGTATTCCCACACACAGAAACACCTGTAGTAGCAAACCTCAAAAACTAAATATACTGCACTGGGTGCCAAACAGTTGTCATGAGAGTCCAATCAAGACAAAATGAAGTGTAGAAGAATAAAAATATTTCAATGCATTGGCTGCATGATAGCTTAATATCTAGATGGAAACAAAAAAAGTTGTGAGGCATGAAAAAATAAATTACTTTTTTTTAAATACATTAATGGAATGCCAGACAAAATCAAGTATAAGAAAAACAAGCAGCACTCAACTCAAACCACTTCTTGCACTGCAGTTCTAATAATTTATATTCAGCTTTATTAAAGTAACAAGTAGCATGCTGAAAGTAGAAATATCTGATGCCCCCACTTGTAAAAATGTTTCTTATCCAAAAAAAGACCTGCTGCCTGACATCTACTTGTTTCATGGGGAAAACATGATCAAAGTAAAAAATGAAAAGCAAACAAGATACATTGCTTAAAAGGATTACTGTACAGGTTATAGACCACGCGATTGGCATTCGGTTTATGGTTAAAGCCTGCGGAGATGACTGTCTGTAAGTCTCCAAGTGTAATGAGACTCTTAAAATAATGTAATTCTGTCCTTTATTACAAATACTGGCATATGCATTTCAATACCCAAGGCTTATACATTATCTAGTTAAGTATTCTCTACATGGCAACAGAAAGGCTTTCAATGTTGGCAATTCTTTAACAGTATGCTTATTAAAGCTTACTTGCATCTTGCAATCTCAGCCAAGCTTACCTGATGGTCATTAAAGTATTGCTACTTAAACACAGAACAACAGGCACTTTGAGTAATAAGCATAAATCAACAGTACAAAAAATATGACAGAAACCAGACCATTCTGCAAAAATCAAGGACAGATGAAAAGCCACTCTAGTACTTGTGTCAACCTTGGATGGGTGGGATTCTCTGCACATTTACACTGCATAACTACTCCTTGCCTTGCTTGACACATCCAGAGTCACTACATGGGGAGTGGGGTGTAACAAGTATGTCACAGTTTGAAATGTCTCTGGCTGACTTGTGATGGCCCTGACACATTTGTCATATCTCTCAACCTCAGAGCAAGAAATCTGGACAAAGCCATACAAAGAAATGGGACAAAGGCCCAAAAATAAGGACAATTTTTAAAATATTGCTCTTATAACCTTAGAAAGCTAATAGAGGTCTTGCATTAGTATGAATTTTCTGAATGGTATGAAATCTGAAACTCAAATGTCTGTCATTATTTTCTAACTTCAGTCTTTAATTATTTGTCACTAATTTGCCAAAAAAAACACAATTTTATGAAAAATGGACCAACAAATGTGATGTAAAAATATAAAATAGCAACACAATACAGCTGGGAACCTGCCAAAGAAGGGACACTTTAATATTAGTACTGCTAACTTGAGCAGCTGACAAAATAAAATAATCTACATGCATTTCTGAAATAAAAGTAATCTGATTATTACAGTTATTTCTTAATTATAAACCCTCCATGTTTTCTTCCAAAATTGCTATTTTGCGGAGGGATCATTAGGGGAAGAGCAACATTTTGAGTCAAAATCAGGGACAGTTCAGAGGTTTGGCTATGCCTAATTCTATAAAGCAATTTATTTGCATGTACCTCTCAACCTGTTAATGCAATAAATCTGGACAAGGCCAGATATATTGGGGGAACATATAAACAGTACTAAAAATTGCTCTTGTATAAACTGGGACATAAATCTGGACAAGGCCAAATATATTGGGGGGAACATATAAACAGTACTAAAAAATGCTCTTCTATAAACTGGGACAGTTGATAGAACAGGTCTTACTTTAGCATGGATTTTTCTGAAGGTTATGAAGTCTGAAACTAGGTGTGTCATTATTTAGTGACTTAATTCCTAAATGATTTGCCAGAAAACCACAATTTTTATGAGGAACAAATCAAAAATAAGAAGCAAAAAATCTATTCATTCTTTGAAAATCTGGACAGTTGGGAGGTATGGTTCAGCTGGGGCTGTCTAAGTTTGCCGCCCTTCCCCCTCACAAAACCCTGGTCGAATAGAGCCTCCCTGCAGCCATTCCAATGATCCATTACTTTGCTATTTCACTCCATTTACCATAAACACTAATGTGCATACTGATTTACTTCTATGATGATTTGAACTTCATTTGAAAGTTTTATTTTTGCATTTTACAGCACAAACACGAAGACATCTGCTAAACAAACTTGGCATTAAACCTTCTCTGCCCTTGAAACTCACATTCATTGAAACAACATTAAAATCCACATTCAAAGAAAATACATTTTACTCGTGGCAGATAAAAATTAATTCTGGGCTGGTTTCAAATCATAGGCCCCTTGCATATGAAACACATGTGTTCTTTGATACACCTTCCTATTGCTTTGAACATTTTTCCAGTAAACAATGAAACAAAACTGTTCAATTCAGAACATTTCCATCATAAAAGTCTACTCAAACTTCTACAGTCCACTATTATCAGTAAATATGCACAATCTCTGAAGTAGTAAAAAAGTCATCTAAATAATTCCACGTTAAATAAATCTGTAATGAAGAGGTTGGTGCTAGCAATCACCTTTATATTTCATGGTTTCATCGAACAATAAAGTGTCTGATGCCCCTGTGGAATAAATTGCCTAAATTACATTAAAAATAAGCTAGTAATATTGCAATAGGAAATGGATGGCAAACTGATAACAGGCTCATAATTAATATCTTAACTTTCAGTACGGCAGCATTCACCCCTTATGGGAGTAGAACCAACAACCTTCTGCATCAAAAGCAAGCACACAGCCTGTTGTGCTATTAGCACTAAACTTCTCTTCCTCTGCAGCTCTCAGCTCCTTGTAAAATCTACTCAATACTCAACTGCATCTCAACTTCGCAGCACAAGAAGTCTGGAAAAAGCCAAATTTATTGGGGTGGGTCAAAAGGGCAAAAACCAGGGACACATTAAACATTGCTTGTATAATCTTGGAAAGCTGCTAGAATAAAATGCTGTGTTACCACGGTACCACCATACATTTTACTGCCAAAGTCCCTGTGCAAAAAAAGAGTCAGAACATACCACTATGCCAAATCACCTGCTTTGTAAAAGAAAAATGCTGTGTTACCACCGTACATTTTACAGACAAGGTCCCTGTGCAAAACAGTCAAGAGCAACATACCACTACGCCAAATCAGCTGTTTTGTGAACAAGAGGAAGACTGAAACTTAAATGGCTATCATTTAATGAATTCAGTTCTCACCATAGCTGTCAACCTCTTAGCACAAAACACCTGGACAAACCCAGTAATGAGGGAATGCAGCCCTCAAACATATTCAGTGAATTCAGTTCTTGCCATAGCTGTCAACCTTAGCACAAAAAACCTGGACAAAGCCACTAACAGGGTATTACAGTCCCAAAAATAAGGAAACATTTCAAATAGTCACCTTATAAACTTAAAAAATTGCTATAATAAAAGGTTGTGTTACTACATATTTTTTGCTAGAATAAAAAGTTGTTTTACTATGTATTTTCTGAAGACTATGAAGTCTGAAATTCAAATGCCTGTCAATTTTACTTGTGATGGAACAAAAACAATTTTCAGCAGAGGCCCAGGGAGAAATACTGTAGACACGTCTTTGTAAAATGGCAGAACACCAGAGCAAATCCACACAAACACAGAGATAAGATACAGACTCCACAAAGAAGGCACCCCAGCCAAGAATCAAACCACAAATCCTATAGCTGTGACTCTGAGGCAACAATACTGCCACTGCACCATCAAATATGTAAGAAATTAAACATTCAGAAACCTGAAGTCTGAAATTCAAATGCCTGTCAATTTTATTTAACATTTGTTAATCAGGACAGTCTGACTTGGAACAAAAAAACAATTTTCAGCAGAGGCCCATGAAAAAAATAATGCAGACATGTCTTTGTAACATGGAAGGACACAAACACAAACCCACACAAACACAGAAAGAAGATACAGACCCCACAAAGAAGGAACCCCAGCCAAGAATCAAACCTGAGAACCTGCAGCTGTGAGGCAACAATGCTACCAGTGCACCATCAAATAAAAGCAAACCCCACACAAACACAGGGAGAAGATACAGACCCCACAAAGAAGGAACCCCAGCCAAGAATCAAACCTGAGAACCTACAGGTGTGAAGCAACAATGCTACTACTTCACCATCAAATATCAAACATTGCACCATTTACAAACCACAGATATTATGAGGAACAGATCAGATAAAATATGAGGCAAAAATCCACAATTTTTTTACAAATGGTGGTGGGTAGGGGAACTCAAGTCTTTAACACCTGCATACAGGGTACAGGGTTCAGGCCTGAGGTATTCCCTACCACACCACCATGAGCACCTGGGGCATTTTCATACGCACACACACTTCCTACCTGTCTCTGAGTTGATAGAATTTTCTTGATATTTTTTTCTTACTTTTGGTCTCTGCACTCATATAGCACAGATCCTGATAGTCAATCAGTAATGCCAAACATAGCAGCTTAATTTTTCTTAATGTTTCTAAAGTGCTTTGTGATGCTGAACCTGTTGATGTATACATGTTTGAAGTTAGCCCGTGTAAAAGTTCCCTCCTTCTCCATAGTGATGTTTAGTGTTTCTCCCAGCTTTGTTCCAAAGTCCCACCACCACATGGACATATCCCAATCCCTCTAAACTGTCCCTGATTTTATGGAGCTATTGCTGTTGGCTCTTATAAGTTTCCTGTTCCTCATAACTCTTGGAACATTGAAATAATTACATAATGCCAGACATTACAGTTTCATATTTCTTCCCTTTGTCCATAAACTCCTTTCCCCATTTTTGATTCATCAAAAGTGACCATCACTGAGTCAATGTTCACCCCACTGTGTGCCTAGCCTTATCACAATTCTTCTTCTATACTGTACACATGCACACACATTCAAACTGACTGCCAATTTCAAGTAGCCAATCTACCTACTTTGGGATGTTTGATGAAACAAGAATACATGAAGAAAACCTACAAGATCACTGGACAGTCATACTCCACATAAAAGGCACCTCAGCCAAGAATCAAATCTGGGAACCTGTTGCTGTGAGGTGAGAGCACTACCCACTCTACTACTGTGCCATATTTCTTATCACATAAAAATAATGTGCTGTACTATCTACTCAGTTTGCAAAATAGGGTTAAGGCTCCTACTTGACAAGTTACTCACTGTGTCACGGTACCAAGGTTTGAAAATTTCCTTTTATTTATTTTCTTTCTTTCTTTTCAAACACTTTAGGAAAACATGTATCAATATCCCTGATATCTAGTGTTGGTGCTGAGAACTAAAATGTTGTGCTGAGGAGACAGGGCTTGAATATTCATAAGTGCCTTTATGGCACAATACTAACAGTTATCCCTGATGTCTAGTGTTCCCCTTCACCTACATCCTTCTTACAGCAAAATGTTTTTGTATTTCTTTTAAGTGCTTTACAGGCATGTTATACATGTGGTCAAATGTTTCCCCCCACCAAGATACTTCAGGAAAGCCTTCCACACATACACACATTCACAAATTCAAGCACAGATACACACACACGCACACACAGTTTCGCCATATATTCAACACTTACCTGTTCTCCATTCTACCCAACGTTAGATCCAACCCCTTCCCGCGCAGTACGACTCGCGAGAGTAGATCGCATCCATACCCTTTCCCGACGAGACTGCAGCTCCTATTCCTGCTGCTCCTGTTGCAGTCCGGCCGCGCTGTATAATCCCAGCGTGTCTGTGCACGTTAAAGTGCACAGACACCTCTTCGCGTTTCCCTATCAGTCCTGCCGGACTGCCGTGAGCATGCGCATACAGTAGACCAGTAGTCTGGTCTACTGCGCATGCGCGTAGTCCGCGAAATTTAAAACTTTTTTTTTTTCATTTTTTAGCGTTCTTTTAGTTTTGAGGGGGCTGCAGTCCGGCAGTCCGATAGCACGGGCCGCCCCTGGGTGTAGGGGGCACAGGGGGGCAAAGCCCCCCTGCTATACACAGTTCAAATGTGTTATTTTATTTTTATGGGTCTAGTTCACATTTTCGAACATTCAAATGTTCAATCATATGGTCTCGGCCATATGAATTTCGAACATTTGAGCATTCGGTTATGTGAAGTAGACCCGTTGAAACACGGTGGTAGGGCAATGGCTCTGTATTGTTACAGTCACAGTCAAAGAATTGAGCCAGTTAACTACCATATAGCGAATTCATATTGGCAAATTATGCCAAGAGAGAAATCCTGTCAACTACAGGAAGACCAGCTAGGGCAGAAATAACATTAATAAGAAAAAAAAGAATATGAGTAGGGACTCACAATTCTCATGTACAGACATATATATTCTTTCCCATAGCTAAGACTTGCTCATACCTTCTAGTGTGATGTGTAGAATTGTTTTAGTTTAGTTTTTTTATAGAATTTGTTTAGTTAATTTCTACTAATACTGTTTAGTATACAAATGTATTATTATAACTGTTCACTAGACCATTGCTACCTCTGTATTTATTCTTAATGGTTCTATGGATTGTTAACTTTCTCAATATTCATGTTTGGAGCTTTTCTCCCTGGGCCTCTACTGAAAATGGACATATATCCAGCTAGACTAGCCCGGTCAACAAATGTAAAATAAAATAAATAAAATAAATGAAATGCAGCCTGGGATGCAAAACATTCCTGGTTTGAAGAGCCTGCTCATGTTTTCTTTTTTTATTCTTTTATGTATGTATGAATATATTATTTATTTAATGGTACAGCTAACTTCAGTCATTATATGATATTGTGATATTGTCCCCTTCTTATCAGTATAGTTACGCTGCACATGATTCAAGAAATAGACAAAATGAATCTTATTCATATCTCACAGTAGTCAGCTGCACCCTTTGCCTGCCAGAGGCATGATCTATATTCTTAATCTTTCTTTCTTATGTGGATAACATCCTTTCTTAAGTAAAGGCACTGTAACCAGTAGGTAGCCCACTAATGACATTTATATCAGATATGAAGAGTCACCCTGTGCGGTGCTTTACATGTAATCATTGAAGAAACTGTATCCTAGTAATTCCACTACCGTTACTTTACACAGTAATCACTGTTTAGATGTGGTCAATTAAAAAATTTTACATAAATATGTTATCCTAAAACAAGTAGTCCTTCAATATGATATGCACTAGTCTAGAAGTATAGATAACATGCCTGGAATGGCACCAGAAATAGTGGTTGTTTCTGTCCATCACAAACTGCAACACTGACTAGCTCAGGAAGCTGGATTTTAATTATCATTTAATGCTGTCAAGACAAGGAAGAGTTTGTATTAAATCAATAATAAGTTGTATATCTTTTCCTGAAATCTTTTTTTTTTTTTAATTCTTACCTGGCTTTATGCAACATTTTTGTAATTAACATTCTTGATCAATTAAAATTTAGTTCAACGGATATTTTGTTAGCATAAAGGCATACCAAAAAAAGATAACAAGGCATATTAAATTAAAAGTTATAATCAGTATTAGTAAAGTACATTTCAATAGCTTACATGGGGTATTTTGTAATGAATAGTGAAAATCTGTGAAGTCTAATTTGCTCAAGTAGTGCATATGTGTGTTTTAAATGTTTTTGAGTTTTGGGTTAAAAAAATAAACCTGAAAACCTGTATATTTAGAGGCAACTTAATTTCCTGCCCATGTTTCTTTGCATTCTTATAAAAAAACTCTTTGTTTTACATCACAGATTATTAGAACCCACCTCGGAGTATTTCAGACCATTTCAGGAAATTAACAGATCCTGTTTTGAATGAAGCAGGAAATTGGATCTCAGTTGTTATCTTGTTTTCTTCGATTACAGTCTCACTTGCAAAGTTTGCCTATTCAGCTTACTATATAGTGTTTGATAAAATAAGTTTATTTCTTTGCAATAATCCATATATATATATATTAATTGTCTGTGCAAAAAGGAGAAAACACATTTAAGTTATCTGAAAATACAGTTTCATATGTCCAAATGTATGTAGCTGCCTAAGTGCCAAGAACAATTTCAGCAACTTCTTTCAGTGGTGTATTTGGATTTAAAAAATAAATTATTAGCATGCAACATGATGAAAAGTTGTAGCCCTCATGTTTATAAAATGCTGGATGTCTTATTATTTTCCTTAAAGCTATAAAAATAGCCTTAGCAGAAAATCCAAGGAGTACACCTATACAGGTGACCTTCATTACAGATTATAATAATCTGTTGGATTTAATAAAGCCTACATGGTCTTTTTTACCATGTAGGCATTATGCCACACTGTTTACATGAAAGTAAGCAGGCAGTGCACATGCACCTGCCAATATGGAACGTTCTGTGGCATACAAATCACCTCATAAAGATTTGAATCTCATGCAAATGAGGCAAATAGAGTGATCCAGCAAGCAGATAGGCAGCCCTGCAGAACCAGTATCAGTGTCCATAGTGTACACAGAAAACTTCCATGTACAGAAATGTAGACAGACAAAATGAGCTGCAAAAATGTAGATAGATGGACAGAAATGGCATAACACAGACAGAAATGAACAAAACTATCCTCCGTGTGTCACAAAAGTTACAGGAAAATATGTTAATATAAGATTTTTTTTAATAATCTGAACATGTTTGAGCAGTGTGCCGCAGTGCGCAAACATGCCTTATATAAAACAAGTGGAAAAAACAAATCAATATTATACCGAAATGTACTACTAGAACCTGCGTGGGGCATCTACAATTGTGCATTGGTACTGCTGCTAATGTGGTAGGGCTTTGAAGTGTGTAGTTTCCAGGTTGTGAGCATGGAGCCCTAATGCAAATGAGGTCGAGTTTCTGAATAGCAAAATGGGGTACTCCTGTCTGCATATCTCCTCTGTGTAGGTAGAGAACCATGTTTGTGTCCACAGTGGAGGTAGCTGACATCTGGAGAGGGTGTGTTGAAGACCTGCTAAGCTGACTGGAGCTTAGCTGCACCTATTTGTACAGCACACCACTGTGCTGAGTGTGGAAAGTTTGGGGGGTTTGTCCACTGACTTCTAAGCTATGTTTTCCTATGGGGCATGTGTTTCCATGTGTTTGCATGGTGTGCCACTATGCCGAGGCTGGAAAGTTTGGTGGTGGTGGGGGGTGTCCAGTGATTGCTAAGCGTTGTTTGCCTTCACACCATGCATTTGCACAGCATGCCACATTACTGAGAGTATCTAAAAAGCAATGCTATATTAATTAGCTGTAATCCTTGTTTAACTTAAACTGGGTCCAGCAAATGATGTTAATGATATACTAGGCAGGTGGAATGCATCACAGATAGACAATCACACAGTCAGCACCTACAGTAGAGCATTATAAAGTATGCATACATCCCACATTCTGATTTCTCACCCATACTCTGCACCATTAGAGTACAGACTTGGGAATTTTAAGTTAAAGAATGCTAGGGGCTGCTGCAGATCTGCTACATCTGTATGTGCTAGTTGCCGAAGTCAATGCTGCTGCTGATGCTGCTGACAATAGGCCTAGGCAAAGAAGGAGATGAGTGTCAATGCTGTTTTCAGGATTCATTTAAGTCTTCTAAAGTATTCCTTACTAAGTTTTATTTGTATTTGTTCATGTTTTATTGCTGAGCCTTCATCAATTCCCAGTTATTTATATACTCCCTCTTGCTCAAGTTGTTGTATATCACATTCTTGTCTCAAACTGATGTTTCCATGGTGCTGCAGTTTTCTTGCTTTAAAGGTTGCTTTTGCACATTTATCAGGACCAAATGACATTCTAATATCATTTGAAAAGGTTTTGACAACCTGCAGATGTGCTTTCAGTTCCTCATCTGATGATCTATACAGTTTTAAATCGTCAACAAAGAGAGGATGAGAAGTCTTTAGACTTTGTTGTTTTTCTAGGTGCCAAATTATAGCCATGACCTAAGCTGTTAAGTAGACAGCTTAATGGGTTAAAGGCAAGGCAGAAGAACAACAGTCACAGAGAGTCACCCTGGAATATCTCCCTTTGAATTTTTATCCCTTGAATAATAATTTGTCCTTCATCATGGCTTAGTTGCAAAGTGGTCTGCCACTGTTTCATGGTTACTGTAATGTAGTCAATCAGTGTAGGGTGTATCTTATACATTTTAAGCACTCTTTAATCCATGAATGTGGGATACTGTCAAATGCTTTGTTGTAGCCAGTCCATGTCATTCTTAGATTCTTCCCCTTTTTACAGTTCTTCATTATGACTTTACTTAACAAATGATCCTTTGTTCCATATGACTTTCTTTTATTGCCCTTTTGTTCTACTGCCATAATTGAGTTTTCTTCTAAATGACTATAAACTCTGTCAGCATCATTTCCAGTGTATAGTTTATAAGTCATTGGAAGGCAGGTTATTGGTCTATAATATTTGGGTAGCTTGCAGGTTCACTCTTAAGCAAATTGTTTTAGCTATTGTTAGCCAAGTTGGTGTCTGAGCTGCGCAAATAAATAGTTCTTACTCATGGCTAAATCTTTGTGCAAAGATGTTAATACTTTTAACCAAAAGTTAGGTATTACATCTGGACAAGGGATTTCCCAGTTAGAGGCTTGTGTTATCCCATTTAATTTCATGTACCTTTAAACTTCTTATTCTTTATTTTACTTCTTGTATCCATTTAGCATCTTTGTTGTGTTCCACAGGATCTTCATAGATACAAAATGCATGTATTTCTTCTTTTTTTGGTGGCCTTTCAATTCCTTTTACGTAGTCTCCCAATTCTCTATAAAACTTTTTTGTGTCATCAATAAATTGCTTATTTTGTACTTTTCATTTACATTTATCTGTGTATGTTCTAAGTTTTTCTGCCTGTGCTGAAATGTTTAGTTTGTTATTTGTGATAGTACATGAAAGATCCTGGTCTGTTCTAATATTGTGCATTGCTTTTATCACATCTATCTTTTTTAGTATTTTTGTTTATCTATTCCCTCTTCTATAGTCTTCTAACAATGACACTACTTGTCTTAATTGCTTTATATTCTCTGTTTGATACTTCCATGATGGTATTTGATTTCTCCCCTTCCTTTCCCTCACAACCCTGTGTTCTTGTGGTAGGATTTTGTCAGTTGTTAGTTTAGCTGCACAGTAATATATCATATTTACTTCTGTTATATCAGATGGATCTCTATGGACAGTTCTAATTACTGTGTTCATTTGTTTTCTCAGACTTCTAACTTTTGGGGTTTATTGACCTTCTGTAGTCTATTTCTTTTGTTGATCTTAATATATCTATCTATTATCTATTAAAGCAAGCAACTCTTCTCTTAGCTCATTTTCTTCCAAACTAAGGGCACATCCCTTGTTTTCCATTTCCTGCGGGCATTCTATAAAAAAGTTCTATAGCATCTTCCTGTATCACATTCTCTTCAATTTTATCCTGTGCCATCTGTGGCACTGTCATATGGGAACTCACTGGCCCATCACTCCTCAACATTGACTGCATCAGAGTTTCCACAGTTTCCTGTTCCATCCCTTGCTGTCTAGCTAGAAGTGAATGTTTATACTAATTTTCTGTGGAAGACTCCAAATATCTCGATATGACACCTGACCAATTGCTTCCTGTTCCACTGGTTTCCCTTTAATTTGGATATCCATTGCTCTATCCTGTTGTGGTGCTCTCTGGATTGTATTTTCTACATTGAATCCTTCACTTTGCAGGTGCTCCATAACTTCATTTTCTATTTATTTAACCTTTCCATTACTAATCTCCTTTTCTACTTTTCCTCTTTGTCTTCTTATTTTTTTTGTATTGTAAAGTTTTCCATGTCTGGATTCCTTTGCCTGTATTTCTCTTCAAATACCTTTGGTGCTGCTCTTTTTGTATTGGTTAGATTTGCTTCCTCATTTGCATAAATATTACACCATATTAAATCTCTTTTTCTTTCCCATGTACATATTTCTTCTTCAGATGTCTCCTGATCTTACTGCTTCTACTTACTTTGGGGATCCCCTCCATCATGCTGTGATGTGATCTGTGTTAGACCTTCTACATTAAATCGTTCACTTCGCAGGCACTCCATAACTTCAACTTCTATTTTTTAACTTCTACTTTACTAATCTTGTTTTCTATGTTCCATCTTTGTGATATTTTTTGTTATGAAATTGTCCATATCTGGATGCCTTTGCCTGTATTTCTCTTCTAATATCTTTGATGCTGCCTTCTTTGAATTGATTAATTTTTCTTTCTACTTTGCATAAATATTTCACCATACCAAATCTTTCTTTCCCATGTCCATATTTTTTTATATATTTTAAAAAAAAATCTATGTTTTGTTGTTTACATTTTTGCACTTCCTTAGATACTTCTTTTTCCAAACAGATAAAAGTTTCTTGATCTATATACTGTTTTTCGAAAATCTGTTGTATTAATGAACACAAATTTTCATTTGAAGCTTCTTACAGTTTTCCCGTGGAAGTATTTTTCTTTCTTCTAATTTACCTCTTAATTTTTTTGTATATCCTCTATCTGGAACTCTGGGCTTTTGGTATAATAATAACAGTACATAATTTCTTTATTATCCTCAATAGTCCACTCTTTCATCTTTATGGCTCTTCTTTGGCTTATCAGTTTTTGTGATTTTTGTGGACTGCTACTTCCTTCTACAACAAGGGGACCATCCTCCCCCTGGGCCTGGCCTGGCCCCATTGTAGGAATGTTTCCATATTGTGAGGATTGCACACTGTCATTTTTTCCAGTCCTGGCACCAATGCACCTACTAGGATTGGGCACTTTATTATCCTGGGTCTTGTGCACCCAGCTATCTTTTTTTGTTTTTGACTTACTTCTGTCTATGATATATGCTATATAAATACAGTCTATACATCAGTGTCACCTTGGTGAGATTTTGTAAAAACCAGGGTCTACCTTGTGAAGATACTCACCAAGACTTGAGGATGAATTCAATTTCAACACTACTACTCTCCTTTGCTTGATGACATTTCATCTCTCCATTAGGACCCCTAATGGGATCCTATCTGATGTATGGATCTGCTGCTGCTATACAAGGAAATATAGTGGGCTAATTGGACAGATGTAACATCCACATAGGACTACAGAAACCCAGTCCAATAGTATGTGCTCCTTAATATTCACTAGGCCTCATGGTTGGAACATTCACTACATCAGTCAAGAGAGATGTTAAACAGTGGGCTCACATGATGTTTGGACCACTGTATATCCCAGCAGACTGGTTACTTATTACAACCGCGAAACCACAGTTGCTCAAATATGGAAACGTTGACACATATTGAACTAACTGCAAAAACACCGAACGTCCTTAAGCGAGAAATTTGAAATGTCGAATTGTTATAGTTGGCCCTTCTCCCATATAGCTCTTTAACGTAGTTGTGCAATAGTTACGGACCTAAGGGTTAGGGAGCAAGTTAAGGTAATTGCATACATAGTAATATATGTAAGCTTTAGTTTAGGGTTAGAAGTAGGGTTTTGTTAAGTGTATGTATGTGGATTATTTATTTTGTTTGTGTAGGTAGTATGTAGCAGGCAGTGGGGTTGGCCAACTATGCCGATTCCACATTTTGAATTTTGCGGTTTAGGACATTCACTGTTTTCATGGTTCACTCAATATGTGTTGACATTTCCATATTCGTGTATGTGAGGTTTTGCTGTTATAATATAGACCCCAGCAGACCATGTGACATTGTTCTCCCACCCCAGCACAGCAGTGTACCCATACAACTGCTTTAACATTAAATCACTTATGGTATATCAGTGGACCAAGTAATCTCAGAGCTGTAACATAGATATCACTCACAACATTCTGTGTTCTCCTCATGTAGGATAACAATGTAGATATTTATGCTGTTGATTGTGTGACCTGAGTATCTCAGTGGACTAGTGAAACTAGCGAGTGATGGTGCCGATGGTTCTAATCTGGAATTACTCACATCTTTTGCATGTGAGATAGTACTATGTTGGTGTTTTCATAGACTGACATACCTCTTAGGGCAAGAAATCTGGGCAAAGAATGTAAGATTGGGGGGACAAAGGCCCAAACATAGGGACACATTTTAAATATTGTCCCCATAAACCTAGAAAGTCACTGGAAGTAAAGGTACTGCATTGTTACATATGTTCTGAAGGATGTAACATCTGAAACACAAATGTTTGTCTGTAAGTAGTATAATGCCGTGACGTCAATATTCAAAAATTCACCAGAAGCCTGCAAATGTATGAGGAACAGACCAAACATATGAGGCAAAACTCTGGACATTCTGTGGAAATCAGGACAGTTGAGAGATATGCAGGTGGTGTAACATTATGAACCACAGTCACAGATTAAGTACAGCACACAGCTAGGAAATGCCGTGAACAGTTTGAGTGAAGTGCAGTACTGCAGAAACAGGGGTGGACATACAAACTCCTGGACTGGAGTACAGGTAGGTGTTGACTGGAGTCACCATATAACTACTTACAGTCTCACTGGGCATGCCCATACACTTAGTTAAAATGAGTGCAATGTTGTTGCCCCTTCATCAAATTGACCTGTTATATATAAAAGTCTTTACATACAGATATACATATACATAATCGTCTGTCACTATCTCTTTCTCAGATGCACAGTATACCTATTGTTATGTAGTGTCAAATAGATATGTACTGATATATAGCTATATATACTAAAATGATACATACACCACATATACATATACATATCATGCACACATGCAGCTAACACATATACATATAAATATCATACACACATTCAGCTACAGTTACATATACATTCCTGTTATATACAGAAATATGTGTGTGGATGTCTGTATTGCCAACATACCCTAATGATGGGGAGTAAATCTTCACTATCACATAACCATACTGTTGCTCAAAGGATCCAGGCTAAACATGCAACATTATAAATTCCACTTACCCACAGACCCCTGTGCCTGCTGGATGTCACCGTGTAGAGAGACACAGATGAGCAAGTGCTGTAATGCATAATGTCAATGCATGTATGGACAGGGCAACCTGTCCCTGCCCACGGGTACGCCTATGAAACTGCGAGTAGCCAAGTATGGCCATACTGGTAACTGTACACACATAGCTAGGATAATTACAGTTATTGGACTGCTAGGATACTAGATGCTGATAACAGTATGAAGCAATATCACAATGCAGGCCACAGATGCTGGTCAACACAGGACTTGTTAATGTAATGCACAAGTACTGTGCCTGCAATCAGCCATACACCAGACTCAATGCATGGCATGTGTGATAAGTACTGTGATCTATAATGTATAAGACAAGATGGGTAGGGGTTCTAATCTCACTCCAGCCCACTTGGTGTGTGACTGTTTCAGTGAATGTGTGTGTGTGTGTGTGTGTGTGTGTGTGTGTGTGTGTGTGTGTGTGTGTGTGTGTGTGTGTGTGTGTGTGTGTGTGTGTGTCTGTGTGTGTGTGTCTGTGTGTGTGTGTGTGTGTGTGTGTGTGTGTGTGTGTGTGTGTGTGTGTGTGTAGATTCCTGTCCCAGAGACTTCCCATACTCTCGAACAGACTACCTATCTATGTCAAACAGAGCTCCTCATTAGCACTCTTCAAGAAAAATCTTGATGATTGGATGGGAAATGGGAAATTCACCCCGGGGATCACTTCTGTGGCTCTGCTGTACAGGGGCACAGGAAAATACATTTCTTGGGTGTCAAAAGCCAGGGCACATTTTTTGGCTAGGCTTGTATGGGCCCTAGGGCTGATAGCCTAGTACCTACATATCAATCAATCAATCCTCCTGCGAATGAATGGACATGCCCTCATGGGCTATCTGCCTGCAATGGGTATGCTCTTTGTGACCCTGTAACTTACTGCTGGCTTCCACACTGCCCTCTTCTACAAGGTCTGATGATGTAAGCTACCTTAAGACCACCAACTGACAGTGTAATACCAGATGTAAGCTGTGGAGCATGTGATAAGTACTGTGATCTATAGTCTGTAAGACTAGATAGGTAGGGGTTCTAATCTCACTCCAGCCCACTTGGTGCTTGACTGTATCAGGGTGTGTGTGTGTGTGTGTGTGTGTGTGTGTGTGTGTGTGTGTGTGTGTGTGTGTGTGTGTGTGTGTGTGTGTGTCTATTCTGCAAATGAATGGACATGCACTCATGGGATATCCACCTACAATGGTTATGCCCTTTTTGGCCCTGTAGCTTACTGCTGGGTTTCACACTGCCATCTTCTACAAGGCCTGATGATGTCAGCCACCTAAAGACAACCACATGACAGTGTAATGTCAAATGTAAGCTGTGGCACATGCGGTAAATACTTTGGTCTATAGTGTGTAAGACTAGATAGGTAGGGGTTCTAATCTCACTCCAGCCCACTTGGTGCATGTGTATATATCCATATGGCATAACCTTGGTAGCCTAGACATAGGCATGGTTTTGCAGTGTTTTATTTGTAGTGGGTGATGTAGCCCCCCAATTGACTGACCACAACAAGGCCTGCATATGCCATCAAGCATAATATGTCCTAAAATGATAGTACTAGCAGGCATGAGGTGTGTTGCATGCACCATGTACTGTTATCTGTAGTATGCACCATTACATAGGTAAGTATGCACATCTATAAATAGTCAATCTGCACTATGTGTGTGCCTTGGTGTGTCCTGTATTCACTGATTGGAAGTGGTGCTAGCATCAATGTAGCTATGTGTTTGTGTGAGCCTGTTAGAGGACTTTACAATATGTTATGGAACCATGGGATGTACAAATTAAACACAGAGAGTACTGTAGCCTTTGACTGTCACTGGTTAAAAAGATGTGGATGCATTCACTGTTGTACAACCAATACCGACAGGACTGGGATGTACATCCCAGACTCGCACTGGTATACTGAATGTGGCAGTCATCACAGCTAGCTATCATTGTGTACAATGGTACCCTTGCCATGACACTACACACGCATATCGTACAACTGTAGCAGCCACACAGGTTCCAAGTTATACCAATACACATTGTAGAGAACATGCCCAGTGGAGTCAGTGTGAAGATCATACATGTGTAGTCTACCACCAAAATGCTTTAGAGGGGATGTGTATGGCTCCATTCAGGGAGGTGTCAGTTCCCACTGTGCACCTCCCATGTATCCATGACAGAACTAACACGTGTCACTTGAGCTACACACCAACATCACTGTGGTATGCAAAGTACATGCTGGTGAGACAGGTATGTAACACAGGCAGTACACTCTACATGGAACAGATCTCCCCACCATGCATGTCATTCCCACATCTCCTGTGATACACATCATGTGGAGGTTACACATTGGGATGCAGAACACAACAATCATAACTGTTGCCAGGCAACTGTTGGTACTGGACAAATGATATATGTAGATGTGCCATCTCCATCAAAACCATGATAGCACTTATGAAGGGTAAAAGACCTTCTCAGAGATTAGGGATACATGAGTTTGCTGAATGCCAACATTGTCCTTGTTAGCCTGTTATACACATATGAACCTATGGACCCATGCAGTTATTGTGCTGTACCTTGCTGACAACATATGTCCACTGTGCTGACATACCATCATGTGTTGCTTTTTTTCTGCTGTGGATCCACAGGTTATCTCAACAGGCTCCTGTAACAGAATCATAAACAGGCCCGTGACACACCTGCCATTGTGTAACTATATAGCCAATTCAACAGAATAAAACATAAGGACCACATAAGGTACACAAATGTATGTGACAAACACATGACAAATGCCAACATAAGGTATATTTCGTTAGCCACTACAAATGGCATGCTGAACCAACACTGCATACCACAAGTACTTGTTAAGTAATATAGTCACCCTGTGCATCAGAACAATAGCTTAATTTCCCTGCATTGATGTCAAGAGTGATGGGGATGTGGTACAGGTATCATCACTTGCACAGTGTGTTGTGTGGCAATGCAGGAGGCATTGGGTGGCACAAACCATAAGCAGCATGTGTGTGAGTCGGGGGGGCATGCAAGATGGACTATGGAGAGGTGCTGTGTGTGTCTGTAAGTGACCTGCATTTGACAGTGGTGTGTGAGTGTGTGCCTATACACAGTCAAGCTCAGTGCTAGCCCTACACATGTATATATTAAGCATCTTTGGGCCATACATGGTAGAGTTGACAGTCCACCTTCTTCCAGCCCAGAACATGGGAACTGGCTCTGCCAGGAGTTACACTGGCAACTCCATGCCCAAAGTCAGAAGTGGAGCTAGTACCTGATGGTGACTGCTGTCTCCTGAGACTGTGTCCCACTCGGGACCACCCAGGACATTGAGCCCATGTCCTTCCACATCATGGTGTGGACAGTGCACTTCCCTCTGTAGTGATGGATTCACTGCCACTGGGGGACTGTGAGTGTGAATGGCCACATGGACTCTAGGCAGATGGTGTTGCTGACGTACATCCATGGCTGGAGGCTGTCATGGATGTCAGACTGTGTGGCATCCTTAACCCTAAACATATGCCTGGTGTTCCATTCAGAACATGCCTGTGCCTCCATGATGGCCCAAAACATGTGCTGGGTGACCCATGATGTGACACCTGCAACAGGCAGGTGACGGACAGCAAGCCTCCTTCAAGCACCCCTGTCAATCCGCCTGTGTGGGACCTCACATGATGTCTGGCTATGGCCAGTGTCTACACTCACTGGAGTCATAGTTGCCACACTTTCCTGTTCAATGTCTCCACTCTCTGACTGTCCAATATCTGTGGCCTCTGCGGATGAGATATGTTTGGGCATACTGTTTGTGTGTGATGATAATGGGGGCAGAAGAGTGATGTCTACCTCTGGGACAGATTCAGCCCCCACACCCCCAACTGTGCCTCACTATGGCCACCACCATCCTCAGTGTCCAAGGAGACACTGACATGAGGATGTGTAGGGGACAGACTCCAAACCCCATGGTCACCTGCAACAAGAATGAAAAAAAAAACAGTACATTAATACCTCTACTATTGTGTACGAAAAGACTCATAACAATAAAGCCCCACAACTGGATTAGCGGTCAAACACCTTCCTTCTTCACCTTCATCCACAAAGCACTATCTCAGAACACAATTCAAATTCAATGCAGGACCTTTATAACCATCACTTGAAGCAAATCAAGTCAAACATGACCAGTAATATTTATCTTTTACTTACTCAGTATGACACTATAACTGAAATAGAAATGCATAAAACCCAGTACAACTCTCTTCACAAGTAATTGGAAATACATATTTCACTACCTAATGTATTTGCCTTCAACCTGTTGTATTTTAAAAGGCATTTTAGATTCATTGCCTCATTTAAACCAGTAGCCTTATCTGCATACACCTGCAACTTCTAAAATGTATCTCTTTGCTGAACTACACTCCTGTGACTATCCCCTCTCAAAACCTTAGGTACCTCTTCCAGACTGGCATTTAGAAACATCCTACTCTGTTTACACACATAATTACATGTACATAGGACATTATTCTGGCCTTTAAGCATAGTAGACTATAATTGTTTCTTAACAAAACAAGTATCATACTCACCCATGGGCAGGACCACCACCTTGGGCAATACCTGATGGACCTGTGAAAAGTTGAGGTGGGGTAATGTCAGTACTACTGCATGTTGTAGCACAACAAGGTAGTACGTCTATATACCTCACATTTAGAGTAGCTACTGTGTTACTTGTTGTGTTGGTCCCAGCCTGCATATGAGTGTATACCTGAGGTTACACCTCCCCCAAAGAAAAAGACCTCACCCCCACATAAACGTATCTACAGTCTGACAAACTGACTACTACAGTATTACAATGCTGATCACAGTAAGTTTACCTGCACGTTCCTCAGCTGTGGAAACTGTGGCACCCAATTCCATGATGTATGGTGTGATGGATGCCTGGGAGCTGTTGCGTGTGCCTAGGTATGCCAGGAATTCCTCAGTGACTGAGAGTTGTTGTTCCACTGCAGGCCCTCTACTGGTGACACCACCATCCTTGGCTATATCCTCTGCCTGTTGATGTGTAGTATTAATCATATCAGTTGCCTGGTGTCGAACCTGCTCATATGTCCAGCCCTGCTGGCCAGTCACATTAATGTCACAGACAAGGTCTGACCAGAATACAGCCCACTGTTCCCTATTATGTCTCCACCTGAATAGCAGGATGTTAAGATGTTGCCTTAGTCCTTGCAAGATTATCTCATTTTCTGCATCCAAGAAGGGTGGGTATCATCTGTGATACATTATTCCTGAAAGACAACACAAGGGGAACATGTTACAGGATCAGATACATGGACATCCACTATGTACAGATACAGCAAGGGCAAAATGGCTGACACTGTCCACTGCCTGCTCACACATGTCATACCCCACAGTGTGACAACATACAATGTGTGTGAATCCAACTGAGATAGTATCAATAATGAGGTATTTCCCTGTGTGCCATGAAACATTCTGCTGTATGATCATATACCCAACACTCCAGTCTATTGTGGTGTGTCTGCTAAGGCCAACTACCCAATAATATGTCATAAGACCACTGCCAGACAAATAGCAGTGTGCTATTATAGCCACTATAAAGGGACAGTCCAACAACAGTAGTGTGCCACAATGACAAAAGACAATGCAACCTTGGAGTATTGTACATCCCCTGTATGTGTAACACAGCAGGATATCAATGATATGTCATTACCATTGGTGTAAGACAGGCTTACTGGTGTAATCCCTATTCACCATACCTGTATCCTCCTATCTGCATCCTGTAATACACAAAAAGTTACATACCTGGTGGAGTGCAGTACTCCTCTGTTGAAATGTGCTACTAGTAATGTTTTGCAAAGGCGTGCTCTGTGTGAGTAAGGTCTCATACAGAATTGTTCCACATAGCCAGCTGCCTGCCTTTTAAACATGCTCCCCTAGATGATTACCTCTAAACCAATCTATGGTTCTGAAATGCTAATTGCAGCCAGAACAGCTGAATTGAACTATCATTAGTCAATAACTAGCAGCGTGAGCAAAACAATGAAGGGATACACATATAGCATAAGATTTGCTATTCAGCACATGCACGATAATGGTAACCAGATATCAAAACAATCCAGTAAGCAGAAATCAAGATGAATAAAATCCACGTAGAAGTAAACTGCAATCAGAAGTTTATTGGTGCACCTCAGGTTAGCGCTTTTGACATAAGCTTCATCAGACCTGAGTAATAGAACCATTTGAGTTGTTTAAAAACCCCAGAGGCAGGAAAATGCACTAATTTTCATTAATTTAAAACTCAATTAGCTTAATAGGCTTTGAAATATATAGTCACTATTAAAAGCTTACAAAATTTAAAACTGTTAACTCATGTACTTGTGCATAAAAACTATACATAAATAAAACAATTTTCCTTAGAACTAGACAAACAATGTCACAGATATAAAAATTAAAATAAATATAAGTTTATATACATATGCACAAACTTCTACCTACCATATGTAAACAATGCAGTATATAAAAAGGCAGTATATAAGAATGCAGTATATGAAAACAATTATGTGTATCTATATCTCATATACTATTAATATAAATATAATATTAATATAAATATAAAAGGAATTTTGTGTATGTCCATATACACTGCACCAATATAACATGTAAATGCATAGACTTGTAAAAATGCACATAATATATATAGATGCATGTAAACACATAACACATTAAATTTTTAATTTTCTCATTTTCAAAAAGGGCTTAATTGGTACTTTACCATTTAGACCAGGAGGTCTATCTGCTCTTAGCCTTATGATCCATGTTGTTTCTCTTGATTCAGTGAAGGTATCCACGTCTCCTCCTCTAATACTAACATATATTCTTTCTAAAATCCTAAATTTAAATGAATGGTCATGTCCACAATCTCTGACATGCTTGGCCAAAGCATTGGAAATGGTACCTTTTCTAATATGGTATACGTGCTCCCGCATCCTATCTCTAAGAGATCTGTTAGTTTTACCATATTAGAAAAGGTACCATTTCCTAGGTACCATTTCATAAGGCTAAGAGCAGATAGACCTCCTGGTCTAAATGGTAAAGTACCAATTAAGCCCTTTTTGAAAATGAGAAAATTAAAAATTTAATGTGTTATGTGTTTACATGCATCTATATATATTATGTGCATTTTTACAAGTCTATGCATTTACATGTTATATTGGTGCAGTGTATATGGACATACACAAAATTCCTTTTATATTTATATTAATATTATATTTATATTAATAGTATATGAGATATAGATACACATAATTGTTTTCATATACTGCATTCTTATATACTGCCTTTTTATATACTGCATTGTTTACATATGGTAGGTAGAAGTTTGTGCATATGTATATAAACTTATATTTATTTTAATTTTTATATCTGTGACATTGTTTGTCTAGTTCTAAGCAAAATTGTTTTATTTATGTATAGTTTTTATGCACAAGTACATGAGTTAACAGTTTTAAATTTTGTAAGCTTTTAATAGTGACTATATATTTCAAAGCCTATTAAGCTAATTGAGTTTTAAATTAATGAAAATTAGTGCATTTTCCCGCCTTGCTGGGGTTTTTAAACAACTCAAATGGTTCTATTACTCAGGTCTGATGAAGCTTATGTCGAAAGCGCTAACCTGAGGTGCACCAATAAACTTCTGATTGCAGTTTACTTCTACGTGGATTTTATTCATCTTGATTTCTGCTTAATGGATTGTTTTGATATCTGGTTACCATTATCATGCATGTGCTGAATAGCAAATCTTATGCTATATGTGTATCCCTTCATTGTTTTGCTCATGCTGCTAGTTGCTGTTATTTGTTATCTTTGGGACTTGATTATAGCAGCGAGGGCATTAACTCCGTGTGAGTCACTTCGTATTTTACTATCATTAGTCAATGACATGCAACCACTGTGCAATATATAAGGCCTTAATGTAGACCTGGGCCCCTTTCTTAGCTGTTGAGATGGACACTACTGTGGTGAGGAAACTGCATCATTGGAGAGGGTAGGTCTGTAGCAGAAACCTTTACACATAACTGTGCAAACCACAATCTGCAGCTGCTGCTGCAGGTAATAGACATAGGGAGTGAGCGTGAACACTTTGAGGGACAAGCTGTAAGTGTATCTGTGTCAGCTGTGTCAGACTTGTTGCAAAGGCAGAGACAGGGTGAGAGTACCCCTGACACTCCAATTACGGCATGTGTTTAAGGTACGTATGTTAGGCAACTGTGTCAATAACAGAGTACTGGGCGACTTATAGTAATGCTATATGGATATGGGATGTGTGTCCCTACCTGCAGGCTTGTGACTTCCAGCAGTGAAAAGCAGTTATTTACTTTGTAAGGTTTTGTTTGGATAATGAGTGCATGAGTCATTCCTTAATTGCTGTCTTCATAATAATGTAATTGAAATGCAACACAATACTGAATTTGAACCCAGGATTATGTGTGGCAAAATGTACTGTATGAAAGGCATTTAACAGACTGAGCTACTGAGTCACTGTTACAGTAGGTGCATTTGCAAGATATATGTGCACACATACAGGCTGTAACATACATTTTCTACATCCATCAGTGTGTGCATGGCTTTATATGGATGCAGTTCTGCACCAACGTCTCAGTTAAATATGTATTTTGCTATGAATGCCTTAGCAGGTGACTTTCTACATGTTGCTGATAAAAGGCCATATTCACCTGCTATCACAGGCCTCAGTTACATCTATTATCATGTCTTTGGTTGTCTAATGGTGTACTATTGCACCAGAGTCCAATGTACATTCCCATTTTTTCCTTTACTTGTTATTCCAGTTTGCATGGTCCAGCATGGTGTGCAGCTCTGCTGAAACATGCCTAATGACTGTAATTGGCAATTACTATGTTTTGTTTTAAACATGTGTCTTAAGTAAGAGATGCGTGGCAGGTTAATGCAGTGTGCTGCAGGTAATGGGTTTGGGTTCAAAACATGGCAGAGGTGTTTATTTTGTACATGTGTCTTACAATGATGGAAACACTAAAGTCATCATATCTCTGTTTAGCCGAGCTTAGCGAAGCTGCATGACATGGTGCATTGCAAAGTTCCTCGCTAAAAAATATAAAGAAAAGAGAAAAGGGGTGATATGGAAAGAGGTGAAATGGGGTAAGCAGAGGGAAAAGCTTAGTGAAAGGCAGGGAGGGATGTGCAAGAATGATGTAGGAAAGAGCCATAGCTATCCATTTGTTGTACAGCAGCAACTGTGCACTTTGACAGAATTTGTAGATGAATTTGGATTCTCAAACCCCAGAGAGAGAGAGAGGGATGAGGACACCATAACTGTGTTGTCAAGCCAATTGGACTGAATTACATGTGTCCAATGGACAAGTATGCAAAATAGAGAGTTATGTATGGGACAATATGTATTTTTTTTGCCACAGGTACCCATTTTTTTAAGATGAGGGTGGAATGTTGGGGAAGGGAATTAGGTACCTTTGGAGGAGGTATGTTGGGTAGGTGAGGATGCATTTGCAAACAAGGGTGGTGTGTGAGACATGGGAGGGGTGAACACCTTGGATAGGGAGGGTGTTGTAGAATCAGAGTCCCACGTTCCTCCAGATGGCAGCAGTGTGACTCATGTCCCCACTCATGGGACTATCAACACTGCTTCACCACTGCCCCAAGGGTGGCTGTGCTGGAGGCTGGCCAGCAGGGTGAAGCAGCCCCACCAGGGTGGCCAACATTCCCTCAATCTGGCACAGGTGGCGGTCATAACCATGGTGGACTATCTTGCGCCCCAAGACCGGTAGTTTCATATGAGTGAAAACACCCTCTCCACCACCACTCCCAGAGGGGGCTGCCATCCCCTGGGGTTGTACTACCTGTTGCCACAGGCAGTGTAGGAGTAGCAGAGTGGGCACCAGAGGTCCGGTCCCCAGACTTGCTGAGACCCAGTGTATCAGTCATGTGAGGCAAGGTAGGGGGATCAACCGGAACCATCCTACCTTAATGTGCTGTAGGAAATGAGGTATTGCAATACATTACAGTTAGTAATAACCAAACAAATGTTAGTATTAACAGAATCAAAAATCATATTTACTTATTCAAATACATATTAATGCATAACATGTGCAACACAACTTTAAGTAACATAACAGTCAGTATGGTAACAGCATGCCAGTAAAAAGTAAACCATATGGCCAACAAACCAGTTAGTTTAACAAATATGTTAATATTGCATCATAATAAAACACAACAATAATCATCCACACTTCCCAAAAGATAGTTAATTTAAAAAATTATGTTGTTATTAAACCATAATAGAACATAACAATAATTAAACACAGTTTTCCACAATATAGTTAGTTTAACAAAATAAGTTAATATGCAACCATAATAATAAATAACAGTAATAAATGAAGATAATGGGTTAGGAGGAATAGAAAAACAATGCATTAGTGCCATTGCAGAATATATCCCTGAAAACACTGATACATACACTGTACAGGTGTGTAGTGTCAATTTTGACTACAGTGACTACAATTCTCCTATAGCTGATGTAGCACATACATACCTCTCAAGCGGTTAGCATGGATCAGTATGGGCCAAGCAATAACAAATGCAGGTACAGCACTACACAGAACACTGTCACATACTGTGGACTTATACGACTACCCTGGTGTTCTGTAAATGGACCTGGTAATACATTGCATTCCAGGTCATACTTCATCTGCTAATCATGTGACAGATGGATTAGGCTGGTTTACGTACATTATGAGAAAGCATGACACTTGAGAGGCATGTTTGTGTACAGCAAGTAAACTAGACAGCAGTTATGCCTTAGTTGGCAGGCATGGGAATACAACCCAATACCTGTGATTGCAGGGAACATATGAAATTAATGTAGTAATTGACTGCAGCAACTTACCACAGACATACAAGGGATACAGCTATACTGGGATTAGACAGCTTTATTTATGACTCAGTAGTACTGATGAACACATTGATGTCATTGATGTTAACATTCTTTGTAATCTATACACAAAAAGTGTTCATAATATATATATATATATATATAAAAGTTAAAATCTATCATTCATTTCATATATATTTGTACATAATAAAATGCATATATAAAAATTTATATATGTGTATATTTAGAAATAAAAAATAAAAATTAAAACTAAATTCTCTTTATTTTAATTATTATTATTATTATTATTATTATTATTATTATTATTATTATTATTAATTATTTTATATGAAATGAATGATAGATTTTAACTTATTTATATATATTTTGAAATGATGCCTGGGCTGAGCATTCAGTATGTAAATAGCACTCTACTGATTGTTTTATTAATGACTTACATCTGATTTTAGTTATGAGCATCAGCTGATAATTAATATGTGCTATATAAGGGAATAGATAGATGGTTATTTTGTCTGATGAAGCAACCAGAGCAGTTGTGAAAGTGCTTACGTCTGTTTTGTTTTTTATTTTTTATTTTCAATCAATAAATGCTTGGTGTGTAAGTTTTGGTGCAGTTGTTTTACTACTTACTTCTTAGCATTGCTGAGCACTGCGCTGTGCTGCACAAACACACTTAAACACAGCTATAATTAAGTAATTAATTAGATCTGGTTTCTATGTTTAGATGTCTGGCATGTTTCAGCTGTCTATAATGTGAGCACAGCTTGGCATTGTTACCCTCTGCACTGCATCATGCAAATGTGGTAATTAAAAAAAAATACAAGATAAATTGCTAAAATCATAAAACATCATATAAATGACATATTATACAGTTGACACACTTCATAACATTACAACAGAGGTGGAGAGCATTACAGGGAGCCTCACACTCTTCTGCAGCCATGGGTACTTGCTACACAATTATCTACACTAATTCAATATCCATGTTCCTTAGCTCTCCATCAGCATGGCACACTGCTGAGGGGGATCCATGGCCGTGTACACAGATACATTCTATGTAGACTCTACACAGTGCCTGCACAGTTTTTATTAAATCCTATGGAGAGTCTGTTTTAACACATTAGCATAGTCCTTTCTACTGTTAATAGTACTGGCATTCTTTCTCTCCATGTCTTCAATACCAAAGAGTAAAAAGGTCACACAGAAAAAACATCCAAGAAAGACCCAGCCAGCCGAGAGATTTCACTGTGTAGTTCCTTAAACCTCCTGTAGCAGAGGCCTATGGAATATATGCAATGACCCTTAAGGACATGCCAGTGCTTCAGCTACATGGAATATATCCTTATATAGGGAATAAACCCCTATGTCACCCAATGGATTGGCAACCGTCTCACAAACAAATGAAAGAAATCAAAATAGGGGCAGTTACCTCCACAATCAGACCAATTACCAGTGGAGTCCCCCAGGGTTCAGTGTTGCAACCTCTCCTGTTTGATATATGCTTTGTTGAAGTGAAAACAAATACCAAAGGGCCCTGGCTGATTAAGTTTGCAGATGACTGCAAGCTAGAAGCAGTCACTGAGTCCCCAAATGACTTAGCCATCCTGCAGAAATATTTATCCCAAATAAATAAATACTGCCAAAATCATGGATGGAGACTAAATGCCAGAAAATGCATTATTATAGCCTTTGGGAAATCATCTACCCCAGAGAACTACCACACTGATAATACACCCTAAGAGTTAAGCCAGTTCTTCTGGATTTGGGAACGTATGTGGACAGTGACCTAACTTTTGACCAATGTGTGTCCATTGTTGTAAGAAAGTCCTTCTATATTGCACAACTTCTAAACAAAGGGATTGCATCTAGATCTACTGATGTTTTTGTCCCCCTTTACTCAGCCATCATTAGGCCATTCTTTGAATATAATCTATCCAGACACATGTAAAAACTGGAATTCCCACAGAGATACCTTACTAAAAGTCCTAAACAACATGTCCTGCATGGACCGACTCAAAGTCCTGTCACTATACTCACTATCCTACAGACGGCTAAGACATGACCTGCAATTGGCATACAAGGCATCCTCTGACCCAATACTGATGGATTTACTGCACATTAGCAAATCAAATGACATCAGAAATATTCAGCCTAGGGATATAAACCACTTCTGTAAAATCACCAGAATGGATCGGATGGACAGGTATATCTCTCAGGGCATAACACTGCTCTGGAAAAAAAACTCCCCATCCACATAAAACAAAGTTCATCCCTGTCCATATCCAAGAGCAACTTGGATCTATGGATGGGAAACAGAAAATGTATCCCAGGACTGCCCCCCCTCCCCCGTACTACTAATGGACAGAGGCAGCTCTTAAATGCTTTTCTCAAGTATGGGTTGTCTCAAATTATTTATGGTACCATCACAGTTATTTGCATTATGGGTAATATATTTATTATTGACCATGAGATGAGTAAAGCCAATCTGTAATCAAATGAGATAGGTTAATCTGAGCAGAAAAAGTGAAACTGGCTATGCTTAAAATGGCATAGAGTGCAGCTAGCCCCGTGCTTACCTTTCAAAGCAGGAACCTATGACTTCTGTATGCTCATGACTTTTTAGTTTTTACTTTTAAGTGAGTTTATAAAGTACAGACAAACAATCTACATATGCAAAACAAATGATGTAAAAACAACAATAAAAAAGACTGAAATATGCAAGTCTATCGCTAGTGGGGTTTGGCTTTATCTGTCTGAATGTACCCATAAAGAGTTAAAGTGAAAACAAAGTGCTGTCTGCATTAAGTAGATAAAAAGTCATACTCTACCTGCACTACAAATTTCTACAAATACAATGAAAAATTAATTTAAGAGACTGAGGCATATACCATGTCTGTGCTGCTTATAGAACATTAATCTGAGCTTTTATGCAATAGAAGGTATAAGCAATATTTTAAACTGCATTCTGACCAAACTTTTTTACAAATAATCAGATTTAATTCAAGACTGCATAGAGACCAAACTTCTGTATAATTAATCTGCTTTCTTTAAGAATGTATTGTATGCTGCAACAGCAAAGGATGTCAAGATTTGAGTGACAAATAATACCAGGCCTGGAAGGATGCAGCTGCACAGTCACTAGGGTGAAGACCATGGATTGCATTGAGATTGGTAATGTTGTTGTGAACTACCTTTGGATGAACTCAGAGTTTACATATTTATTTATTTGCAAACTCTGCATATCATTATCCCTGGTTAAATGTGTTCACAAGTCAGTCATCTTCTTTGTTAGGCCTAATACTACCATCCAACCACCAAATGAGACCATCTTTGGGGACTTCACTAGGGCACACCTACTTCAGCTTGTTGAAGACCTATGTAAATTTCCAAGCAATCCTTTGCAAATGCACACGATTAAGAAGGCTGCCACATTCAACTCTGAATTATATGATTACATAATGCATAGAAAAATTAGTATCCATCTGCCCTAAATATAATGGTAATGTCACGAGTAAACCTCTCTAGACAATCTCCAATTTTAATAAAATGTTGTACAAAAGAAAAATAGTGATGAAAAGTTGCAAGAAATCACATCCCCTTAATTCAGAACCACAGTGAAACATGCCATCAAGGAACTTAAGAGTACTAATAGAAAATATTAGGCAGAGTACAAACTTAACATTGCTGCAATTATCAAAGGAATCTACAATCATTCTTAAGCTATTTCAGGAAATCAAAGAGCAATGTCTAACAATTCACCAAGTTTATCTATAATGATATAATATATTCCAGTCCCAAGGATATAGTCAGTATATCAGCAGACAAATTTAATGCAACTTTACCCCTCCTGCTCACATTGTTGCCATCAGTATTCCTGAAAATGTAGTTTCCTGAAATAACCTTTGAACAAGTCTTAAGATCAGTGTGAAAGACTAGAAATGCTTCCAGGTGAGCAGACAAGATGTCACACACCATTCTCATCAGTGCCAACTATGCTCCATTAGAGTCTCCACTTAAACAGTTCATCCTCAGGCTATCTGGAGGGTTTGTGTCTGATCACTTGGTAACAGCTACTGTGACTTCCCTACACAAGGATGGTCATCTACAGATCCAGCAAGTATAGACCCATCAACCTCACCAGCCTCATACATGAAGCCATGGGATGCATCATAGCAGAACTCATCTGTGCAGACACGGGCTACTTAACTGACCCAGATCTCAATCAGTATAGCTTTGTGAAGGACAGGTCCTGTCTCCTGAATCTAGTAAACTTATTTGAAAGAGATACAGAGGGTATGAATAGTGGTCACTCAGTGTACAATGCTTGTTCTGATCTAGCAAAGACTTTTTGAGTTTATCCCCATGCTAGTTTTGTAACAAAAAAAAAAAAAAATAGACAAACATAATGTAAATCCCTGTGTTATCCACTGGATTGGCAACTGGCTATCTGGCATCTTTCAGGTTGTGAAGGGTCCTGGTACCCTCTCTGAATGGAAAATCGTAACTAGTAGGGTACCACATGTATCATTGCTGGACCCTTTCCTGTTTGGCATTTATTTTACAGACATTTACAGACATGCTGCCCAATATCCCAGAAGTGTGGTTGACCAAGTTTGCTGATTCCTGCATGCTGGACACTGTTGTATTTTCATCCCCAGAAACTAAACATCCCCAGCAAGGTCTAGAATATACACATCCCAGGTGTAGTGAAAATGGTTTCAAGTTAAATGTAAAAAACGTACAGTGTGTTAGCATATGGCAAAAAAGCCATTCCCACCTCAGATGTTATAATCTCTCTTCTGACAAATGTGGCCATGATAGACAGAAGATACCTGAGTTCTTATGTTGACTATTTTCTCTAATTCAGTCATCATGCATCAATCATAGTCAGGAAATCCTTCTATCTAGTCCAAATAATTTTCAACTGAAAATCTTCATGATCAAAAAAAGTCATCAACAGTTGAGTGCAACTCTCTTTATACTCAGTAACCTGCAGGCTGCTCTAAGGTGACCTGTGCCTCACTTCTTGAGCCATGAGAGACCAAATCCAATTTGATATCCTGTTTCTTTGTAAAACCAGTGACCTAAATCTAAACCAACAAATAAACAAGACTTGCTAGAGATATAGGTTCCTAGCTCAAATTATTCCCAGCCAGTCGAATAAGTTATCTCTACATAGCAGGCAAAGTACTGATTTGCCTGCGTTTTAGACTATTATTGCTGATTGGATGGGAAGACATACATTTTTTTGCCTTGGTTATCAAGTACAGTCCTTATAAATTTGAGAATTAGGCACTATTAGGTACTCATAAATGGTGGAGAGAAGCTTTAAGCATGTCTACTTAAGGTGCATATTGCTAGGGCTTTTAAGGTCCTATGATTGCCTATTATTGCTCCTAAGGTCCTAATTCTGAAATCGAATTAGTGTGTCCAAATTTGACACTTATCCAATGTCCAGAGTGAATGTGCTCAGAGAAACTAGGCAAGGCAATATTTTTGACCATCTTATATTTAAACAAGGGGTACTGTCAGATTCCCCTTTCACACTGAAGTTAAAGAGAAGGCAGCAGTCTCCACCTCTGAAGGTTCTTTCGTTATATTGTCTCATTCTTTGCATTTCACAAATTTCTTGCTACATTTCAAAGATATGTGGATGAAAGTCTGAATCCCACAATAGGAGCACAGTGGTGTATCTTGAGGATGTAGTGTTTTATTCAGAAGACTGAGTGTCATAGTTATCTAAGGTGTATGATGGGCTGAATTATTTATGGGAGGCAGAACTTACAGATATTGGGGCCAAAATTAATCTTTGTATATCAGAAGGTAGATGCCTAAGGGTATGTGTTTGGGAGAGGCAAGTTATTAGGCTTAAAACAGAAAATGAGATCTCAAAAAATGACCCTATGCCCAGTACCAAATCACAGCAGAAAACATTCTTAAGACTAGCATGATATTATAGAAAATTCATAAAGATCTTTCCTTCATAAGCTTTGTTTTAACTGACTTTCAAATGGTAAGATGACTCTCCAGATGAGGTAGGCCATAAAAGCATGTGAGGGTTTTAATCAGAATATAGCTATTTCATGTGCAGAGCTAGTCTTCATTGCCTGCTGACTTTACATAACCCTTTACTGTATACACTAATACATCTGATACAGGGTTGGTAGCTCTGCTACCTCAGAGTGTAGGTGGTGAAGAATACATAATCTGCTACCTATCTATGTAGGAAGCTATATAAAGGGTGAGGCAAGCTATTCTTTCATGGAATGATAATGACTCACTATTGAGCAGGCAGTGACTTATTTCTTAAAATGTAGCTGCACTTCAGTATCTGACCATACAATGCTGCAGTGATTCCACATGTAATAAGACCTAAACACTAAATATCGTGGGTGGGGCTTGTCACTCTAAACTTTTCACATCATAATTCAAGGGCCTTACAACAGCCACAAGAATGCAAATGGGTTATTCCAGTCCTGTAGCATTCCCTTCAGAGTAAACTCATGGGATGTCTTCAGTTAGGGATGCCGTTGTGCCATAGCAATTTTTTTTTCACAAGTAAATGCACTAGATATATATATATATATACATATATATATATATATATATATATATATAGTTCCCTATCAGAAAGATGAAAGATCACTAGAATCACTAGAGCAAATATCAAAACATGGAACTGACTGGGAATATTGAAAACCTTGATTGTAATGAATCATGATACAGTGGAGATTGGGGATTTGCTCATTTTATATATATATATATATATATATATATATATATATATATATATATATATATATATATATATATATAATTAGGTCTATATTAGTATCAAACTTTCAAAAGTTACAAAGTCATATGGTTGACACCATATGATCAAAATTTTGAAAGTTTTCTGCACTGTAGTGTAATTTTGGAGTTGATATATTTAAAGAGTGGGGAGTAGCTTGATATTCAAACTTTTAAAAGTTTGATGATATGGTGTTGACGGTGGGGGTGAGGCTTGTTTCATTACAAAAATGCAGATGTGTTTTTTTTCTGTTTGCTTTTCGTTTTGTTTTTGACTTTCTGAGTTTTCGATGTTCTCTGTTTCTCATTTGATGTTTACCTTTATGATATTTAGTCCTTCTTATAGTGACCCATATGCAGGGTATAACCTTTACAGCTAAGAATACAGGCGTAGGAGTTTTTGTAACCCTTTTCCTCATGCAAATTCCTTTCTTCCATGTTTTTGATTTTGGCAATTCCTTTACTTTCACTTCAGTAACTTTTATCTCTCTAAATGCCTGCTGTTGGCAGACCTATTTCTGACAAGCCCTCTAGTTTGAATTTACAGAGGGAAACATATGACTCAATTCAAATTCCCTTTCCTCTTTTAGTGTGAATATCACTATGGTCATTTTCTTCTATGTCTTGACATAGATATGCTTCATTGCTCTAGTGGCTGAAATTTCCTGACATATATAAACATCATATGTTATAGTCTTCCCTTTCAGTTTCTGAACAGACTTGATTCACAAATTTAGCAACTGAATTTTTATAATAAAAGTCAGTAACAGTTGCTGATCACTCACAGGGTCTTCCATTCCTTCCAGACAGAGCCAGATTATAGTTTGTTTCAAAGTTTCTACATGTATTTCTTTCTCTTTATCAGGATTTTGTATTTCAATAGTTTGCCAGGCTTCTGCTTTTCTTACTTTATAATGGCTACATTCAAGAGAAAAAGCATTTAATTGTACCTTCCATCAATGTTCTACAGTGGATATAGATGGGGAGAAGTGTCGGTCACTTATGATGTCTTGTGCTAAATTATATATTAAAACTACAGGATGTTGCACCTTATCCAGCAGTGCTTGAATTTCTACATGTATCCATGTACCCAAATTGCTTAGGTTCTCTTATTTAAATGTTTACGTCAATAGACATATTGCTCATTAATATGCTTAACCATGTTCCTGGAATCTAGTAGCCCCTTTATTTACTTCTCACCCACTGATACCGTATATTTGGGTTAACTGGTACTAGCACAGTGACAATATGTTAATTCTGGTATTCTTGCTGTTACTTTATCCTATACAGTTTGTATCGCTATATGATCAGCATGTTTATCAGGATACGGTTTGATGACCAGCATGTTGGTCAGGAATAAAGTTTGGCAAGCAATGTGTTTACTTTCTCATTATCAGAATAATGTTTAGAAACCTCATTTTTATTAGGCACAGCATTTCTCTTGCTAGTTAAAGAATATTTAGCAATATGTTCCTTCTTTGCACATCTAACATGTACTATTTCAGCTGCTGACATTTTTTGTGTGTTCACAGACATCTACATATTAATAGATATAGACTTAAGATGCTCAGTTTTAAAGGGTCTATATTAGAACACCGAACATTTGAAATGTCGAGTTTTCTAATATTGACCCATTTTCAGCGAACACTGAAAATATCGAAGTAACAGGAAACCAAATGATTTCCTATGGAAAGAATTCAGTTGTCTGTTTCTGTTGCTTTGGTATTTTCAGCGCTCTGGTGGAATGTTACGGGTCGGGTTCAGGTATGTGTGTGATTGTCTCGACGTGTGGGTTAGGGTGGGTTAGGTGAGTTAGGGTTAGGGCACAGGTGAGGTGACTCTATGATAGTGACGGACCTTAGGTTTAGGGTTTGCATTAAGATAAGTGGATAGTTAGTGGTGTATGCATAGTTTAGTGTAGGGTTAGGTGTAGGAGTTTAGGTGTATGTGTGTGGATTGCTGTTTGTTTGGTGTGCTTGTGTTGTGTGTATGTGTTTTGGAACAGCAAATTTTTTCCCTAGGAAAAAATTTGCTGTTCCGAATGGTTAATGTTTTTTTTGCAATTGCTAGAGTTCGATATTAGAACACTCGACATTTTGAATGTTCGGTGTTCTAATATAGACCCATTTTAAACAGTGCTTCATCAGCTAGCAATGTCCTTTTAATTAGTACAACCAATTTATCAGTACTCATCACTCTGAAAATATTTTTTTCATAAACAGCTTGGGAGAGTCCTTTAGAATTTATTATCTACAACACTTTTACCATTTTATTTTTCTGTTATTTTCTGGTTCTTGCAAAAAATTAAAAATATTTTTTTATAAATCAGACATCTGGGATCTTGCTGCTTCACTTGAATTAAATGCCTAGTTATGGGATTCCATTGCTTGAGTTTCAGCACATCAACTCTAGGCAGGAGTTATTTATTTATTTAGCTATTTTTTTTTAATTTTTTTGATAATTCATGTAGTTATCTCTTTCCATGTCCACGTACGCCCTGAGTCCTCCTCTTTTTATTTGTGAAGATAAGATTTTGTACAGGCAGTCTGAGCCAAATTATCTTAAAAGGCACAAGGCTAGGCTTTAATACTGGCATCCTTTCTGGGTTTCTATGATATTGGCATAGACTTTGAGATGGCAGTACAGTAACTATCACAAGTATATGCTCATGGTGATTACATGTTTGTCAGTAGCCATACTCCTCTCTTGAAGAGTAAAAATACAGTCAACCAAATTTGTTAGTCAGCACCAGAAGTGTTATGAATCTTTCCATACAGAAAAACAGTTCACTCAGAACAAAAAACAGAAAGAAAACTATTCTTTCACTCATTTTGCTGATGCAATATGAAGATAGCATTTGTCTATCCTCAGGTGAAGTACACTCAGAGAAGAAAAGCAATCCTGTCTCTTCAGGAGGGGTATTTCATTTCTATAATTCAAAAATTTTCCTCTGCTAACCACCAGTATATCAACTATAGCACTCTGGAGACACTGTTTTTTATTTAAATGTGGCTCATATAAAGTGAAATGCAAACTCACAGTTCTCTTCCAACTTAAACAAAATGCAGTTCTGGTCGTTGTATGGCTTGACTCTGTTTTTCAGTTCAGTTTTAAAGTTAATGGAACACAATAATTCTTGAATTTCAGACTTAATGTTGCAGTCCAAGATATATTCCCTTGCAACCTCTAGATATAGCCCTAAATAGTTTCCTGGTATTCCTTGAGGAAATCCATAAGATGTCCAGTAATTTTTCAAGCACGTAAACCCCCTTTTTTCTCCTGATGGTACATCGAGAGTCTCCACTCTTGGTACAAAATACTTCTCCATGAAAGGCAAACATCTCTGATCACTGTGGTTATCAGCTCTACATTTAAAAACATTTTTTATGGTGATTTTCAATTCCTCCTTCCTCAAGGTAGGTAAGGGCAGTTAGTTTTAGGGTAAATATGAGGGGACCAATCAAGCTTCCCATATTATGAGTGAAAAATAGTGAATCTTGTTGCTTTGGTTTACTTGCAGTTAGAGTGTATCTCAAAGACAGAGAAAAAAATGTGTTATGACCTCTCTCTCCAATTTATTTTCTGTAATCGCTGATACATGTCCTGATATCTGGCTCGAGCACTGGCTGAACAACTTGACTAAATGAGAGAAAGAATGCCTCTAACAGTGTGGCAAGCAAGGGAAAGATCACTCATCAGAAGTCTATAAGATACAGAGAACAGGGACAAGGCTTTCAGTCTCTCTTGTAATTCAGGTTCTTGAGACCAGGTCTTTTTACTTACGAACCTGTGGGACTTTTAACATTTTGGAAATGCATAATGAGGTACATACCACTGGGAGCATTGCACATTGTAATAAATCAAGCCTGCATTGAATATAGGGTAACTATAACTTACTTGGTTCCAGATAAACTACCACTGGCAAGTAATTGCAATATATAGAAGGAGTTCATGATAGCCGTTGCTATATAGTGATCAAATGATATCCAGGTCCCCAGACTATTTTTTCATAAGATAATGGGGTATTGTCAGTATAGCAGATAGTAAGTTATTTCTGTTTATTGAAGGAAAGAAAAGTACATATTTTAGTGCTGAATATAAGTCACTGTTGTTATGCCAGAGATTAACAAAATTAAGCTCTTTTTGAAAGGTATAAAATGGGGGGGGTTCCTTTTGTCTTATGCTAAATTATATACTAAAACTACTGGGATGTTGCACCTTATCCAACAGTTGGCTTGAATTTCTACATGTATCCATGTACTCTTTTAAATTGCTTACGGTTCTCTTTATTTAAATGTTTACGTCAATAGACATATTGCTCATTAATATGCTTAACCATGTTCCTGGAATCTAGTAGCCCCTTTATTTACTTCTCACCCACTGATACTGTATATTTGGGTTAACTGGTACTAGCACAGTGACAATATACTAATTCTAGTATTCTTGCTGTTACTTTATCCTATTCAGTTTGTATCATAGGTTCATAGGTTCATAGGTTCATACTAGGCTATCTGCCCTAGGGCATTTATAAGCCTAGCCAGAGTGTGTTTGGCTTTCGCCACCCATTTTAAATTAATATTGCTATGCCCTTTTTCTGAGCTATTAGTATACTGTGCCTCTGTCTAACAGTGACACAGAAGTGATACCCGGATAAACTCTATGATCTCCCATCCACTCATCAAGAACCTCCTTGAAGAGAGTCAATGAGGGACTCTGCCTAACCTTGGACTGGAATTTTATTCCAGAGTGAAGGGAGCCTCTGGGTTATGAATCTGTCCCTCCAACATGTCCCATTTATTTCAGTGCTGAGGTTCAAGTCTCTCGGGCGCAGCTCGATGGGATTTGGATTTTGAGGTGCAGCATGTCCCTTAATTCCGGGTTGGACATGGCCTTACTCGCCACAGGCAAGGCACAGGTCACCTCTGAGCAGGTGGTATGCCACTGAGTAGAGCTGGAGTTTTTTAACTTGGCAGCATATGGCATCTGTTTGAGTCCTTTGATCCTCTTGGTGAGGTACTTTTGGGGTCTTTCCAATTGCTGCAGGTGTTTGGTAAGGTACATCCCAAAAGGCATTGTACTCGATTATGGGCCTGATGAGGATGAGTAAGGACGATGACCTCCCTAATCTAGATGTGAATCCCTTCATGATTAGGTGGGCTATATAAAATGTTTTTCTAACCACTTTGGCCACGTGGTTGTCAAATGAGAGATTGCTATCAACTTGGATCCCCAGGTCCCTAATTACTTCTTCTGTATTTAATGGATTACCACCTATGTGGTAATTTGTGGGCACTTTGTTTTTGCCAAAGGGGATGACTATACACTTTTGGCGCTTAGCTTGAGGCCATGGCTCTGGCACCAGTTGTCTGTTTCTATGAGGCCCTTTTGGAGGATGCTTGTGTCAGCTGGAGAGTCGATTATGGTGCCCAGTTTGCAGTCATCTGCGAACTTGGTCAGCCACAGTCCTTCCACATTGGCCTGTACCTCCGAGAAATATATACCAAACAAGAGAGGTCCCAGGTCTGAGCTTTGTGGGATGCCACTTGTAACTGGTTTGGAGTCTGACATGGCTCCAGCAATTCTAACCATGTGGGTTCTGTCCTTGAGCCAGTTTGCAACCCATCTAGTGACATAGGGGTTTATATTTAAGCTGGTGAGCTTATCTATAATGCCCAAGTGGGTATTGTATCGAAGGCTTTTATGCAGGTCCAGATAGGCTGTGTGGACCACCTTCCTTCACAATGGCCTTGGTGACTGTTTCAAAGAAGTCAACCAAGTTTAAGAGGCAGGATCTTCCTTAACAAAGCCAAACTGTAGGATCCAGTGTCTGTAGGTGTCCAACATCTTTATTTATGAGGTCCATGATGATCCTTTCCATAGCTTTGCAGACCAAGCTAGTCAGGCTTATGGGGCTTATAGTTTCCAGGGTCTGTTGAGGCACCACCTTTGTGGAGAGGGACCACTGTTTCTGTAATGCCACTCTTTGGGTACATATCCTGTAGTAAGGCTGTGATTGAACAGTAGTTTTATGTTTGTGTTTAGCTCTTCTTGGAGTTCATGTAGGATGCAGCCTGGGACACCGTCTGGTCCCATTGATGCTGTGCTTGCTTTGGAGAGGGCGGCTCCCACCTGAGCATCTGAGATGTCAGGGGCAGCACTCTGCTGATAGATATTTGCCCTTTTGGTGGGGAGGGGGAGAAGCTTGCCTGAACCAGTCAGCTAGGATGTTGGCAATGTCTGTGGGATCAGTGTATTTTGTCATTTGGACTAATTCTGAGCATATCTGGGAATTCCCACCCAGGTTCCTAACATAACTGAAGAAAGCCTTGTGATTATCCTTAGTGTCCTGTGCAATTTTTCTCTGAAGCTGGCCTTTGACGATTTTATGAGTGCTCCTTAGTTTTTGCTAATACTGATCAGAGATGCCTTCCCTTTTGGGATTTTGCTCTATCATGTAGTAGCTTCCTCCTTCTATTGTATAGTTTGTTTATGGTTAGTCCACCAGACAGGTCGCCTGCCTTTGGAGGATTGGGTCTTGGTTTTATTTGGGATTGCATGATCCATGCATTCCTGAAGGTGTTCATAGAATGCATTTATAAAGGCTTCTGCGGTTCAACATATTTTCCACAGGCCGGGGCTTTGAAGGATTCCACCGGTTTTGAGGAGTGTGAAATTTGCTTTAGACAAGTTTTTCACTGTGGTTTTCTGGGCAGTTGGTGGGGTCGGACGTGAATATCCAGTGAGATCAGTTTATGGTCTGATCTTACCAGTGAGGGATACACTTCTGGTCTGGAGCATAGAGTCCCCATGTTGGTGATGATCAGGTCCAGTATGTTTTCCCCTCTTGTGGGAGTGGTAACAAGTTGTTCCATAGCATTTGAGTTTATGAATTCTAGGAACCTTTGGGCAAGGGTGTTGGAGCTAGAGTAATGCTCCCAATCTATGTTTGGGTAGTTGAAGTCACCCAATATAATGGTGTTCGGAGAGACCTTCATATTTTCCAGTGTTCTCCGGAAGGCCGAAAGTGGGGTTCCTGGGTTTGGGAGGGTGGTCTGTAGCAGGCTATAAACTGGAAGGCAGTTTTACCCACTGTTAGTTGCACATGGATAGTCTCTGATGCTTCGCTTTGCCACCAACCTGGAGGTGTGGGTATCTTTGATGAATATCGATACTCCCCTCCTTTTGTGGTTCGTCCAAGTTTTGGGGCGAAAAGCATGGTATGAGGTATAACCTGGTAGTGCTGGGGTGCTCTCGAGTCCTGAACCAGGTTTCTGTTACTGCACAGATATCGATGTTCTCCATGCTAAGGAGAGTTTCGAAAGTGCTGCATCTTGAGGTTTAGACTTCTGGCGTTGAGTAGCATTACTTTTAGTTTCTTATCCCTTGTGATACCTATGGAGGTGGGTTTGTCTTTGAGCCTTGCCTAAAAAGGCACTATGGGGTAGCAAGAGCCTTGCCAATATCCCAAAGCCCAGGGTGACAGGTGCGTGGCCCCTAGCAAAGCATCGTGGTTTGTCATGCATATCATCCCAAGCTGACAGGGCATTGATCCCCTTTGAATGACACCAATACTTAAGCCAATTGTTGAAATTGATCATCTTGTCTTCATATTGTGGCATCATTCTTGGTGAGGTAAGATGCTACTCAAGGTCAGGGTCATACCAGCCTGGGCTACATGCTCAGAGAGCTCCTCTATGTCTCTTTCATGTAGTCCAGGGAGGTACGCCTCAGGTCATTCACACCAGCATGGACAATGACTGAGCCATATTTGTACTTGCCTTGGAGTGACTTGAGTGCTTGTGTTATGTGGCGGATCCTAGCTAGACAGGCTGCTCACCGTGACCTTCTCCTTGTTCAGCCTGGTGAGCGGGACGCCAGTGTGCCTGATCGATAGAGTCACCTATTACAAGTGTATCAGGTGTGTTGTTTAGCCTTAAGGGCTGTGACTGTTCGGCACACTGGCTTTGTGAGATATGTGTTGCACATGTTTTGTTTTGGGGTAGCTGTTGCTTGGTGTCTGCTTTGGAGGTCTCTGCTGCTTAGGCAGATCTTTATTTAGAGCCTCAGTATGTTTTTTTTGTGTGATCATGTGTTTGGTTTGCTGTCGCGGTAGGTCTATGTGAGACTGGAATTGTAGTGAGTGTGGTTTCTTTCTCCCTCCTGACTGGTTATGCCAGTACTGAGTTGAGAGAGCTTAGCCTCCAGTTTGGCTATATGGTTGCATCTCTTACATGTGTTGGAATTTGCTGGGAGGAGGAGAGGGTTGTTCTGTGTACATGAGGCAGTTGTAACATTGCCTCAAGATTCCCATATTTACTCAGCTGGACCGAGAGGAGATTGACAACTGACCTTTGGACATGCTAGAATAATATTGGGAATTCCTTTATAATTGAAAACAAGGGCCAATGGGGAGGAGGGTGTAGTGCTTTTAATTTTTAGTGCTGACTTATAATTGCTTTAGTGAGCAAGTGCTGGGTAACAAGTGTAATGTGTTACAGATAACTTAAATGCAAAATGACAAACAGTAACTTTCTTTCAAGCTTGAAGCAAGGAAATAAGTACAGTAAGCAATGCAGATATCACTAGGGATCCACAGAAGCTTGGAGAAGCCGCTTTTAGGTGGAATTAGCTGCTCCAGGAAATAACAAGACATACAAACAAAGCTAGATTCAGCAGGCCTGGATCTAGTCTATGCTACAGCAAACAAGGTGTACCAATTTCAGTAAGATACAGTTCAAATATTCAGGCACTATAAACCTTTAACCAGAAATTCCCAGCTCAGAAGGGCAGAGTCCAGCCTCTCCTCCCACAAGAGTGCAGACCACGAACCTTCTTAATGTAAAATAACTGGCCTGAAGCCCAAGTGCTTAAACCAGAGCTAATACACTTTAAGAATAACAGACACTGAGCTCTCAATCAGCAGTTCCCAACTTAGAAGGATGAAAGCTACCTGTCCTGCCAACACAGTGCATGCCACAAACCTTCCTAATGTAGAACAACTGGTCTGAAGCCCAAGTATCGTTATATGATCAGCATATTTATCAGGATACGGTTTGATGACCAGCATGTTGGTCAGGAATAAAGTTTGGCAAGCAATGTGTTTACTTTCTCATTATAAGAATATTGTTTAGAAATCTCATTTTTATTAGGCACAGCATTTCTCTTGTTAGTTAAAGAATATTTAGCAATATGTTCCTTCTTTGCACGTCTAACATGTACTATTTCAGCTGCTGACATTTTTTGTGTGTTCACAGACTTCTACATATTAATAGATATAGACTTAAGATGCTCAGTTTTAAAGGGTCTATATTAGAACACCGAACATTTGAAATGTCGAGTTTTCTAATATTGACCCATTTTCAGCGAACACTGAAAATATCGAAGTAACAGGAAACCAAATGATTTCCTATGGAAAGAATTCAGTTGTCTGTTTCTGTTGCTTTGGTATTTTCAGCGCTCTGGTGGAATGTTACGGGTCGGGTTCAGGTATGTGTGTGATTGTCTCGACGTGTGGGTTAGGGTGGGTTAAGTGAGTTAGGGTTGTTAGGGCACGGGTGAGGTGACTGTACGATAGTGACGGACCTTAGGTTTAGGGTTTCCGTTAAGATAAGTGGATAATTAGTGGTGTATGTATAGTTTAGTGTAGGGTTAGGTGTAGGAGTTTAGGTGTATGTGTGTGGATTGCTGTTTGTTTGGTGTGCTTGTGTTGTGTGTATGTGTTTTGGAACAGCAAATTTTTCCCTAGGAAAAAATTTGCTGTTCAATGTTCAATGTTTTTGCAATTGCTAGAGTTCGATATTAGAACACTCGACATTTTGAATGTTCGGTGTTCTAATATAGACCCATTTTAAACAGTGCTTCATCAGCTAGCAATGTCCTTTTAATTACTACAACCAATTTATCAGTACTCATCACTCTGAAAATATTTTTTTCATAAACAGCTTGGGAGAGTCCTTTAGAATTTATTATCTACAACACTTTTACCATTTTATTTTTCTGTTATTTTCTGGTTCTTACAAGAAATTAAAAATATTTTTTTATAAATCAGACATCTGGGATCTTGCTGCTTCACTTGAATTAAATGCCTAGTTATGAGATTCCATTGCTTGAGTTTCAGCACATCAACTCTAGGCAGGAGTTATTTATTTATTTAGTTAGTTTTTTAAGTTTTTTTGATAATTCATGTAGTTATCTCTTTCCATGTCCACATACGCCCTGAGTCCTCCTCTTCTCATTTGTGAAGATAAGATTTTGTACAGGCAGTCTAAGCCAAATTATCTTAAAAGGCACAAGGCTAGGCTTTAATACTGGCATCCTTTCTTGGTTTCTATGATATCGGCATAGACTTTGAGATGGCAGTACAGTAACTATCACAAGTATATGCTCATGGTGATTACATGTTTGTCAGTAGCCATGCTCCTCTCTTGAAGAGTAAAAATACAGTCAACCAGATTTGTTATTCAACACCAGAAGTGTTATGAATCTTTCCATACAGAAAGCAACAGTTCACTCAGAATAAAAAAAGAAAGAAAACTATTCTTTCACTCATTTTGCTGATGCAATATGAAGATAGCATTTGTCTATCCTCAGGTGAAGTACACTCAGAGAAGAAAAGCAATCATGTCTCTTCAGGAGGGGTATTTCATTTCTATAATTCAAAATGTTTCCACTGCTAACCACCAGTATATCAACTATAGCACTCTGGAGACACTGTTTTTATTTAAATGTGGCTCATATAAAGTGAAATGCAAACTCACAGTTCTCTTCCAACTTAAACAAAATGCACTTCTGGTCGTTGTATGGCTTGACTCTGTTTTCCAGTTCAGTTTTAAAGTTAATGGAACACGATAATTCTTGAATTTCAGACTTAATGCTGCAGTCCAGGATATATTCCCTTGCAACCCCTAGATATATCCCTGAATAGTTTCCTGGTGTTCCTTGAGGAAATCCACAAGATGTCCAGTAATTCTTCAAGCACATAAACCCCCTTTTTTCTCCTGATGGTACATCGAGAGTCTCCACTCTTGGTACAAAATACTTCTCCATGAGAGGCAAACATCTCTGATCACTGTGATTATCAGCTCTACATTTAAGAACATTTTTATGGTGATTTACAATTCCTCCTTCCTCAAGGTAGGAAAGGGCAGTTAGTTTTAGAGTAAATTTGAGGGGACCAATCAAGCTTCCCATGTTATGAGTGAAGAATAGTGAATCTTGTTGCTTTGGTTTACTTGCAGTTAGAGTCTATTTCAAAGACAGAGAAAAAAATGTGTTATGACCTCTCTCTCCAATTTATTTTCTGTAATCGCTGATACATGTCCTGATATCTGGTTCGAGCACTGGCTGAACAACTTGACTAAATGAGAGAAAGAATGCCTCTAACAGTGTGGCAAGCAAGGGAAAGATCACTCATCAGAAGTCTATAAGATACAGAGAACAGGGACAAGGCTTTCAGTCTCTCTTGTAATTCAGGTTCTTGAGACCAGGTCTTTTTACTTACGAACCTGTGGGACTTTTAACATTTTGGAAATGCATAATGAGGTACATACCACTGGGAGCATTGCACATTGTAATAAATCAAGCCTGCATTGAATATAGGGTAACTATAACTTACTTGGTTCCAGATAAACTACCACTGGCAAGTAATTGCAATATATAGAAGGAGTTCATGACAGCCGTTGCTATATAGTGATCAAATGATATCCAGGTCCCCAGACTATTTTTTCATAAGATAATGGGGTATTGTCAGTATAGCAGATAGTAAGTTATTTCTGTTTATTGAAGGAAAGAAAAGTATATATTTTAGTGCTGAATATAAGTCACTGTTGTTATGCCAGAGATTAACAAAATTAAGCTCTTTTTGAAAGGTGTAGATATCTATTGAGATGTTTATGGTAACTACCAATTTGCAGCTGTCAGCAAGCTGTATCAACCAAAGGTTCTTGTTCCCAGTTTTAAATACAGAGATATAGACCCTAAGCAAAAAATGACCAAATTGGCAGTCCATCTAATCACATACAGAGCAGTGTTTAAGTCATATAGCTTCCCTGTAATACCTGCATGAGGGATGGTATTTTATGTCTTGATCAGATCAAGATACACTGTATGTGCCACATGACCACTGTCAACTGCTTGAGTAACCCTCTCAAAGAAGTTCACATGACTTGGAAGCCAATATCTCCTCTTGATGAAGCCATATGGTCGTTGGTCAAGCCTAATGAGACTTTTGATATCATGATTATATCATAACTGATGAGATTGATAATTATGTATTGTATTCCATGGCATTGCAGATCAGACTTGTAAGGCTGAAACGTCTATAGATTTCTTGGGCCTATAGCAGAATGACCCTTGTGGCGGTGCAGCAGGATTTGGGGGATGTACCCAATTACTAAGCTTAGGTTAAAAAAAGTAAGAAAAAATGTGGTTACAGCTTGTTTGATGCTGTTTATCAAATAAATAGTATGTTATCAGGTCCTATACAGGAAGTGTTCTTGATCCAATAAAACATCATAAGAAAAATGTCTTTGGTGACAGTAGGGACATGAGGGATATGAGAATGAGTGGTGTAAAACAGTTGCAAGGGGAGAATTGAGTAGAAAACTTACTTGCTCGTGTTTTTACAACTTCATTTTGAATGGAGAAAAATGGTACTATTTTGGAAAAGTTCTAAGCAATGTTGAATGTTATTTCTTAGCTTTCTAACATAGATAAAGAAAGATTTAAGGTTATTCTTCACCTCTGATGTGAATCTTAATTCCTGGGCTGTTTTATTGATTCGTATAATGCTTTTCATTAATCTGGTGAGATTTTTTTTATATTTTCATCATGATGTTGAGCTCTTGTCTAGCATGTAAAGATTAACCCCAGGATTCAAAAAATCTGTGTAGGCTCTATGTAGAGCCTACATGGAATGTACCTGTGTACATGGCCATGGTTCCTTCCCAAAAGTGAGCTATACATATTAATTATGGCACACTGCTGAGGGAGATCACAGTTACATAGATATAGAATCTATGCAATCAGCCATGTAGAGGCTGTCCTGTAGTTGTGGACTGTCCAGAAAATGTTGGGGCAAGTGTTAAGCACAGGACAGTAATATATATTTTTTTAATTGTATGACCTGTTTGCGCAGTGCGGCATGATGCTTAGCAATGCCAAGCAGCATTTATACGTATGCACTTAACATCTGCTAAATATCTAAAAATCGAAACTGGATATAATTAATTGAATATTTTTTTTATGTCTCTCCCTGTTTGTGCAGAGTGGCACAGTGCTTAGCAATGCCATCTAATGAGTACAAATAGTATCCAGATGTATTTAATTGTTGTAGTTCTTGGTTCTTAGCAACATGCAAAGCCAATCATCTTTGCTGTGCAATGCTAATGGCTATTTTAGTAATATATGTGAGGACAGACTACTTCCCTATAGTGTCCAAGTGGCTAGATAGGTTGAGACATGATCTACAGTATAGTAGGCCTTGGGTGAGCAGTCATATATATTGCCTTGAAAAGGAGTCAGATCCCCAAAACATCAGTTTAATTAAAAAATGTTACATTTAGCAAAAGCTGCATGGTGCTAAGCTCTGCTTAAACATGGCCAATGGTCTACTTAATTTGTGCTTTGCTAAGCTACTTTTAAACACAGCTTGTGTGAGTATTGGACTCCTGGCAAGTAAACATGAACATCAGCTGCTGCTGGGTGATTATCATGGCTCAGAGTGTATGCCTGAAGCCTGGGATCATTTGGCTAGGGAACCTACCAGTGCTACTGGTATCCCCACACTGGTGAGCAGTGTCATCACCACCATGATGACCTGAAGCATAGAAAGAGGGGAACATTGGACATCTGGATCCAAGAAGCTCAGGCTGGGGGCACCCTACAGATATGTAAGTATTTGTCCCAGTGATTTATAAATATTCAAACTGAATGTGTGCAAAACTGGTATGTATAATGTTTTGCTTCTTTTACAACAGCTGCAGAAGAGAGAAATCACAATGTCCAGTCCCATGCAGGTTGTCTGGCCAGGATGAGGTGTGAATGTGGTAAGTAAGGAAAAATCAAAGCAATAACCTAAAAGCACTCAGGTCACTCCAAGGCAAGTACAAATATGACTCAGTCGTTGTCCATGCTGGTGTGAATGACCTGAGACGTACCTCCCTGGACTACATGAAAAGAGACATAGAGGAGCTCTCTGAGCATGTAGCCCAGGCAGGTATGACCCTGACCTTGAGTAGCATCTTACCCTCACCAAGAATAATGCCACAATATGAAGACAAGATGATCAATTTCAACAATTGGCTTAAGTATTGGTGTCATTCAAAGGGGATCCAATGCCTGTCAGCCTGGGATGACATGCTCGACAAGCCACGATGCTTAAGCTGGGGCGGCTTGCACCTGTCACCCTGGGCTTTCGGATATTGGAAAAGGCTCTTGCGACCCCCATAGTGCCTTTTAGGCAAGGCTCAAAGACAAACCCACCTCCATAGGTATCACAAGGGATAAGAAACTAAGAGTAATGCTACTCAATGCCAGAAGTCTAAACCTCAAGATGCACACTCGAAACTCTCCTTAGCATGGAGAACATCGATATTTGTGCAGTAACAGAAACCTGGTTCAAGGCACCCGACAGCACCTACCAGGTTATACCTCATACCATGCTTTTCGCCCCAAAACTTGGACCGAACCACAAAAGGAGGGAGTATCAATATTCGTCAAGATACCCACACCTCCAGGTTGGTGACACAGCACAAAGCATCAGAGACTATCCATGTGCAACTAACAGTGGGTAAAACTGCCTTCCAGTTTATAGCCTGCTACAGACCACCAGGAACCCCCAAACCTACTCAGCCTTCCTGAGAACACTGGAAAATATGAAGGTCTCTCCAAACACCATTATATTGGGCGACTTCAACTACCCAAACATAGACTGGGAGCATTACTCTAGCTGCAACACCCTAGCCCAAACGTTCCTAGAATTTATAAACTCAAATGCTATGGAACAACCCCACAAGAGGGGAAAACATACTGGACCTGATCATCACCAACATAGGGGCTCTATGCTCCAGACCAGAAGTGTATACCTCACTGGTAAGATCAGACCACAGACTAATCTCACTGCATATTCACATCCCGACCCCATCCCCTGCCCAGAAAACCACAGTGAAAAACTTCTCTAAAGCAAATTTCACACTCCTCAAAACCGAGGTGGAATCTTTCAAAGCCCCCGGGCCTGTGGAAAATACGTCCCAGACCGCAGAATCCTTTATAAACGCATTCTATTAACACCTTCAGGAATGCATGGATCATGCAATCCCAAATAAAACCAAGACCCAATCCTCCAAAGGCAGATGTCCTGTCTGGTGGACCCCAGCCATAAACAAACTATACAATAGAAGGAAGAAGCTACTACATGATAGAGCAAAATCCCAAAAAGGGAAGGCATCTCTGATCAGTATTAGCAAAAAACTACGGGCATTCATAAAATCGTCTAAGGCCATCTTCAAGAGAAAAATTGCACAGGACACTAAGGATAATCACAAGGCTTTCTTTAGTTATGTTAGGAACCTGGGAGGGAATTCCTAGATATGCTCAGAATTACTCCAAAATGACAAAAAATACACTGAACCCACAGACATTGCCAACATCCTAGCTGACAGGTTCAGCCTCCCTCCACAAAGGGCAAATATCTATCCCAGCAGAGTGCTGCCCCTGACATCTCAGATGCTCAGGTAAACCCTCTCCAAGCAAAAACACAGCATCAATGGGACCAGATGGTGTCCCGGGCTGCATCCTACATGAATTCCAAGAAGAGCTAAACCCAAACATAAAACTACTGTTCAGTCTCAGCCTTACTACAGGATATGTACCCAAAGAGTGGTGTACAGCAACAGTGGTCCCTCTCCACAAAGGTGGTGCCTCAACGGATCCTGGGAACCATCGCCCCATAAGCCTGACTAGCTTGGTCTGCAAAGCTATGGAAAGGTTCATCATGGACCTCATTAATAAAGATATTGGGGACCTACAGACACTGGATCCTACACAGTTTGGATTTGTTAAGGGCAGATCCCACCTCTTAAACCTGGCCGATTTCTTTGAAACAGTCACCAAGGCCATTGACGAGGGGAAGGTGGTCCACACAACCTACCTGGACCTCGCAAAAGCCTTTGATACAATACCCCACTCAGGCATTATAGATAAGCTCACCAGCTTAAATATAAACCCCTATGTCACTAGATGGGTTGCAAACTGGCTCAAGGACAGAACCCACATGGTTAGAATTGCTGGAGCCATGTCAGACTCCAAACCAGTTACAAGTGGCATCCCACAAGGCTCAGTCCTGGGACCTGTCTTGTTCGGTATATATTTCTCAGAGGTACAGGCCAACATGGAAGGACTGTGGCTGACCAAGTTCACAGATTACTGCAAACTAGGCGCCATAATCGACTCACTAGCCGACACAAGCATCCTACAAAAGGACCTCATAGAAACAGACAACTGGTGCCAGAGCCATGGCCTCAAGCTAAACATCAAAAAGTGTATAGTCATCCCCTTTGGCAAAAACAATGTGCCCACAAATTACCACATAGGTGGTAATCCATTAAGTACGGAAGAAGTAATTAGGGACCTGGGGACCCAAGTTGATAGCAATCTCTCATTTGAAAACCACATGGCTAAAGTGGTTAGAAAAACATTTTATATAGCCCACCTAATCATGAAGTAATTCACATCTACATCAGAGGAGGTCATTGTGCCTCTTTACACATCCCTCATCAGGCCCATAATTGAGTACAATGCCCCTTTTGGGATGTACCTTACCAGACACCTGCAGCAATTGGAAGGACCCCAAAAGTACCTCACCAAGAGGATCAAAGAGCTCAAACAGATGCCATATGCTGCATGGTTAAAGAAACTCCAGCTCTACTCAGTGGCATACCGCCTGCTCAGAGGCGATCTGTGCCTGACGTATAAAGCCATGTCCAACCCAGAATTAATGGACATGCTGCACCTCAGAAAATCCAAATCCCATCGAGCTATGCGCTCGAGTGAGTTGAACCTCAGCACTGAAATAAATAGGACATGCTGGAGGGACAGATTCATAACCCAGAGGCTCCCTTCACTCTGGAATAAAATCCCAGTCCAGGTTAGGTAGAGTCCCTCATTGACTCTCTTCAAGAGGAATCTTGATGAGTGGATGGGAGATCGTAGGTTTACCCCGCGTATCACTTCTGTGTCACTGTTAGACAGAGGCACAGTATACTAACCTCGAAAAAGGGCATAGCAAAATTAATTTAAAATGGGTGGCGAAAGCCAAACACACTCTGGCTAGGCTTATAAATGCCCTAGGGCAGATAGCCTAGTATAAACCTATGAACCTAATACATAATGTACTGTCAAGATAAAAAAGTATTTACAGAGTATGCAGTCCTAACAGCCATGTATAACATAGTTGTGAAAATGTAATATGTTTAGTAATGTGTCAGTGCCTGCCTGAAATGGTAAACCAGGTTAAGTCAATTAAACATACATTATTGTGTAGTATAGCTTACAAACATCAGTTGAGGTTGAGGGTCTAACCATAGTAACAGTCAATGTTCTGCTGTGCTCATTGTGTGAAATATGGTGTAGACAGGACCGGTGTTAGCATTTTGGGGGCCTCCAGCAAATGTCAAGTTCAGTGGCCTCCTTGGCACTTCCGTCAAAGTATCACCTTGTCACTGCCACACCTCCAAAGCAGCCTTTTTGTTTATGCTGCAAACTTTTAGGAGTAGTATGTACAGACTAAACTGTAGCTGCAACGCCCTTACAGTACATCAGACTTATGTACCACACTGTGTTCACCCATCTAACAGAGGGATGTTCACAGTTATTGGCATTTTAGTTGCAACTATGATACATAATAGCAACTCTATGAATAGATCTGGACTTAAGTGAAATGTTGTCCATATGCTCTAAAGTGCATTTTACTGTTTTTTCTTTTTACATAATCTTTTCATCCAATGATGGCTTGAAAAGAAATGATTTAAGAAAGAAATTCAGTGTTGCTGTTCAACTTAAGCTTTCCTCGCATCCTTTCAGCACACCTTTCCTGACAAAGACAGCACAGTAATAACCATTCAGGAAATGACTCATATAAGCCAGGGCCCAAGAATCCACGGGGTTATAGGTGTTTTGGGATGCATTTTAGAGCATTTTCCCAACCTTCTAATAAAATGGTGCCCTAAACAAAAACTATGAGTAACAAAAGAATTTCAGTCCTTTTTTTCACTCAAGGAAGATATAAGATGTGCTTAAGGCTTAATATTTAAAGATGACAAAATAGTAGTTCACGACAAACTAACAAACCATTTGTTGTCTGGAAACATAGGTCCAATATGAGAATATGGCCTACATTTTTCACTGATACCCAGAAGAATAATGTGTGTGCCCTGTCATTATTAGGTATATGCAGAGATAAAAATCAGTGATAGTTTATGCAAACACACACAAAAGCCATAGCAGCACTAGCTTTGCACTTATTTCAGCAAATAGCAATACATTGTGCAGCACTAGTACTGGCACACCTGATCAATAATATTGTTTAGCAATTTTATTTACCTCATTGAGGAGTAAGGCATACCTGTCACTGTCTCTGATTTCACAGACCTTCCATAATTTTGCTCATAACTTTGCTCTGTCCTCCATAAAAAGAGTTTGATTTGCTAATACATTTTTGGGAATACTGACAGTCAATAATTCCAGGCATCAGAGTCATCTTATTGTCCAAAAAATGCATGTTGATGCAAAAGGTGTTACTTTTTTAAGTGAATTAGAGTAATATTTAAAACGTGTTGCTGATTTTGAGCCTTTATTCTGCTATTAATTTTGGTATTGTGCTGATTTTTTTCTTTAAAGAAGTTGAGAGTTGTAGCATCTGATGTTCTACCAGTATTTATAAAACTCCCTAAAAGAAAAAAAAAACAGCTCTGAAGATTGGAAGCATCACTTCTTCTTAAAATACAAGGTTTTCCCCTCAAACCTGTCACTCAGACCAGTTGATCTCTCTATTGCTTACCTTGCTTAGGTTCATTATCAGCTTTATCCTAACAGAGTCATACCACAGCCCTGTTCACGTTAAAGAGCATACTCCATCAACTGCTTTTGTGCGACCCCCACACAGTCAAGGATGATTAAGAGGCCCCTTGCAGCCACAGATATTGCAGGTATCTAAAGATGGCTATGTTGTGGGTGCTACTATAACCAGAGATATCTTGGAATTTTAAAGGAGATATAAGAGTTATTACCCACCTAATGTATTAAGTATAAATATTGCTGCACTGGCTTTTGTTAATTTAACAGACATGTTACAAAATTTCAAGATAAGACAATTTGCTGTGGTCGGCACCCCCCAGGAACAGGGGGCCCCCAGTAACTGCAGGGTTTGCTGGTTCCTAAAGCCAGCTATGGCTGTAGATTACACTCAGGTAGTGACGAGGGTAAATGGGTTATTACTTACAGGTCTGACACAGCTATCAAATGCAACACATGCCAGACTTGAAGAAATAGTAATAAATAGATTTTAAAGGGTGATGGTGCTGAGATTTGTACTGTTTCAAACAAAAGAGTGATCACTATTCTTGTAGTCACTGCATGTGTGTTCTACTCTAACACCAGTCAACTGCAAACAATAAATTAATAAAGACTGCTGAAAAATCTGTCTGATAAAAGTAGTACAATACCCACAGTAACTTTCAAGCCTGTTTTCTGGCCAGTTTGTGTCATATAATGCTGCACATTCCACCCCCTCAAAGAACAAGGTGTATGGGTAAGGTAGCTGAAGTTATGGCCAGATATTCACATGTATAAATGCCACATTTAAGGTACATTATCAGTGATGTTTAATGCAGGATTGTGCATTGAGAAGTAATATGTTCGAATAACTGTGCAGTATGGCTGCAGCCACTGCATGTGTGTTCCAGTCTGACACCATTCAGCTGTAAAACAGGATATGAATAAAGACTGCTGACAAAAACTGTCTTATAAATGTAGTGCAATATCCACAGTAACTTTCAAGCCTGTGTTATGGCCATTTGTAGTCAACTAATGCTATATATTCCTCCCTCTCCAGGAACAAGATATATGGATAAGGTAGCTCACATTCTGGGCATATATCCATGTGTATAAGTGCCAGATTTTCAGAAGCAATATCAATAAAGTGTAAAGTAGGATTTTGCTTTGATAAATAATATTTTCCAATAGGTGTGACATATTCCTGTATCCACTGCCATGTCTTTTTTAATCTGACATCAGTCAACTTTTAAATTTGCTGCACATGTTCCCTGGAGTCAAAGCTTGTGGGTTCTAATCCCATGCCGGCTAGCTAAGACATCACCGGCTCTCTAGTCTAATTAGTGTACATGGGCATACCTCTCAACTGTCATGACTTTTCAGAATGTAATGACTAATGCCTAATATGTTTGGTTCATGATTAGCAGATAAATGACATCACTCTGAATGCAATTTATTGGGAAATCCATTTACAGAACACCTTGGTAGTAATGTATAAGCACATTATGCAAAACAGTTCCCTGTAGTTGTGTACCTGAATTTGTTATTGCTTGGCCAGTACTGTCCTATGCTAACAGGTTGAGAGGTATGTACATGTCACATCATCTATACAATAATTGGAGTCACTGTACACAAATGACACTGCACACCTGTTGAAGTATGTATTATTAGTCTGTGTATTAATACTACCTGCGAGGTCACTAATGGAATGCTTTTCTCTTTCTCTCCCCACACCTTATCTTTTCTAATTTATTATTATGAAATGTATTAATTTATTACTGTTATTTATTTTTATGATTTAATATTAATATATTATTTTAAACTAACGGTTATGTTGGCCTTATGGGTTACGTCATACTGGTTTGCTGTTAATGTACTTACAGTTATGTTATTTATTGTTGTGTTCCTCATAATATACCTTAATATGTATTTAGATCAATCAGTATTATGCTCCATTATGTTAATACTAACATTGGTTTGGTTATTACTAGTCTTACCTTATGTTTATATCTAATTTACTACAGCTTGACAAGGCAGGGCAGTTCCAGGTAATACACCAACCTTGTCTCCACTGGCCATGGCACCAGGGTCCAACATGTCTCAGCAGCAGCCTGGTGGTGCCCTTGCTGCTGCCCTATACTAACTGTGGCATCAGTAATTCCACCCCAAGGTGGAGGGGTGATTTTGTCACCCATCAAGAACTGCCAGGTATAGTATGCAGGGTGTTTCACAGAATTGTCGCTGCATGCCAGCACCAGATGGAGGGCATGCTCACCATCCTGGTGGCATAGATGTACCCTGAATGCAGCTTCCACCACTGCTACCACAGGGGCAGTGGAGGAGTAGTGCTGACAGTCCCATTGGTGAGGACATAAGTAGCATTGCTACCATGTGGATATTCATGGTACTGGGATTCCACAACATCCTCCCCATCCAAGGTCTGCATCCCCCTCTTGTGTCACATGCCAACCCTGTCTGCTGTCTTGTCTGTCTGCAAAAGCTTTCTTACATTCCCAACTTACCTCCCCCATATGTACCTATGCACCTTCCCCAACATTCCAGTCTCACATTAAAAAAAAATGGGCATCTGTCCCTAAAAATAATTATCAACCCATACATAGCTCTCCATATCACACACATATCCACTGGACACACTTATTTTGGTCCAATTGGCTTGACAGCACAGTTAAGTTGTCGTCACCTCTCTCTGGGAGTAACAGTCCAAATTCAGCTAAAAACATCTGTCACAGTGCACAGTTGCTGGTGATGAAGAAGTGGATAGCTATGGTTCTTTCACACGCATCCTGCACATCCCTACCTGCCTTTCACTATGTTTTCCCCCTACATGCACCCCTTTTCACCATTATCCTGTCTCCCCATTTTTCTTTTCTTTAAAGATTTTGTGTGCAACATAGCACTGCATTGCTTAGCTATGCTAAGTAGTACTATGCTGATATATGCTTTTGGAACAATATTAACCACATTCACAATGTACACCTACATCATATTTCGAGCTTGCAGAACATGGATCATCCTGCCAAGCTACACAGCTACTAATGAAAAGAGGTGTTTTAAGCAAAATATAGTAATGCTTCCCCTCATTAAGCATGTTTAAATGGTGCTGCACGTTGAGCCGCACCATGTAAATCAGCTAAAAGATTCATAGAAATATAGTACTGTAATTCACACTCTAGTACACAAATGTATCACTATAAAGGCACACACATAAGCTTAGACATAATTCAGGTATCTGATACCAGGTAACCCTGCAGTTATGTACAACATGTAAGAACACACTTGATAAAACATTAATGGAAAAGAAAATGTTAAGTGGGAATTTGTTACACAAATACAGCACTTTAAAGCCATATCCATACTAATAGATATAAGTGTTGTATTTCACAGCAAATAACTGTGGATTGATGAGTACAACATGTAGGAGTTCACCTATCATAGCAGTGACTCTGCAGCTCAGTCTGTAAAGTGAATTTAAAAAATAACTTTTTCGTACATTTGGTCCTGGGTTAAAGTATAGCTGCATCTACCAGTATGTTGCAATCAGTATTATAAAGTGTGATATGTATGTCTGTCTCATAATCTATTTATCCACCCAAAGCAAAGCAGTTGAAATGTGTGCTTCCATATTATAGAGGCCAAAGGCCTGCAGATAGGACCACTCTCATCCTACTCCTAGTGGAACAGGTAATGCAGTAGGCTGAATTCCCACTGGATGTCGAAGTGTGTACTGAAATCATGCCCCAGCAATATCACACTGCAACACACAATGTTTTGCTGGTGATATCACAGACAACCACAGCTGCACAAGTAACATACATATACAGTGGTTGAACTAGATGCAAGAGTTGCCAGCACACACTCCACAGGGGAATACCATGACATAACAAGTGATCTGGCAGTTGTCCACCTGTCTGACATCATGGTTAATGTACACCTACCTGTTTTGTAGGACACACCAAGCATTTTTGGCTTGCATTGTTTTACTGATACTGTTGGCTGACACACTTACCTGGCACACATACCTTACTTCCCAGTGGGGTGACTACACTCAATCTGGTTCTATCTAGAAAATAAGGCCACCACAGGTCCCACACTTACTTGTACAGCTTGTTGTCCTGCAAAGTGTTCACTATTTCTGCCTATGCCTATTGCCTGCAGCATCACCTTCACTTCAGCCTGTAGTACACACATTTGTATGTAAATAGCTGCTACAGACATTCTGTCTGCCATGACGTAGGATCTGTCCTCCACTATTTTCCAACCCAACATAGTGAAAGGGGCTGTAGTGTACATTGAGGCCTTATATCTTGTTCAGTGGTTGCATGGAATTGGCTGATTATAATCCAGATCAGATGTGCTGACTGTAATTAGCAGTTCAGAAGCACAGATTGGTTCAGAGGCAATCACTTCCTAATAGAGAACCATGTTAAAAAGGCAAACAGCTAGGTAGGGAAAACATTGTGTATGAGAGTAACTTTTCATGGTCAACTCATTGGCAAAACATTTATATATATCTGTATCATTCAACAGAGGAGTATTGTACTTCATTATGTATGTAACCATTTTGTTTCCAACATGATGCATGTTTGTCCAGGTATTTGGGGCAGTGGTGATTACAGCAGTAAGCCGTGCATGGAACTGTGCATCTGACATGTCATTGATCTGCAGAAGGGTTACACCTACAGAGGAACTAGTGTAAATTAATGGCGGAATGTTCTCTGTTAAATAGGTATACCACTCTCCTGGGAATTTCATGTTGATAGCTTGTAATACCACACTGCTCTTTGTGTGGCAAAGCTTGTTTTAGATATTATAAGGGGGGTTAAACATCCAAGCCACAGCTTAATGGACTTTTATGTTGGTTGTGTGACCATACAACAATACATGTCATGGGACGTGCAAGGATAGATGAGTACTGCTACTATCCTATTCACATCCGCACCCTTACTATGTTTGCATGGTGTGAATCGTGAGATGTATAACAAAGCAGTGATTACTGGTAGCCATCTGCTATTGCTGTATCTCTACATACTACACTGTCATGTATGTGATCCTGATATATGTTCCCATTTTGTTGTCTTTCAGGAGATATATATCCCAGACACTGGGGCCTTTTACAGATGCAGAAAAAGAAGCTATCCTGGATGCCCTGCATAAGCATCACCAACTAATGCTGTCCAGGGAGAGGACAAACAGGGAAGAGCTGGCAGCAATGTGGGCTGACCTGGTTTGCAATGTGAATGCCATTGGACTCCAGAGCAGGACATATGAGCAGATGCAACACTGTGCCACAGATATGATAAATTCCACCCACAGAAGAGCAGCAGATGTGGCCAGGGATTGTAGTGTCACCGGTGGAGGGCCTGCAGTGGAACAAAATCTAGGAACATAGGACAGCTCCCAGGCATCCATCACACAGTATGTTGTGGATGTGGGTGCCACTGCTTTCACACAAGAGAAGTGTCCAAGTATGTTTAGTTGGATAGGCATTAGAATACTGTACCATTCATTGTTTCATGGTGTACATACTTTTATGTGGGTGGCAGGTATTTTATTTTGGGGAGAATCGAGGTTAGTTGCAGTGTGAGTCTCACACCCAGATTGTGACCTACATACCAAGTAACATAGTATGCAGTGTAAATGTGAGATCTGTGGACATACTAACCTGTCATACTGCAATATGGGTTGCTGTTTACATTACCTCTCCCTCAAATTTTCACAGGGCCATCAGGAATCAGAGCCGGCCATGATCCTGCTCCTGGTAAGCATAACTGTTGTGATACAGATGTAGAGTGAGTGCATTGTTCTTGCTAAACTGCCATTCCAGGCCTACCAGCTGGGTTGATGTACTATCTGCATGATTGCCAACCTCACAGAATTTTACCAATGGAGCATGGTTTACAGTCATACCTATTCCTTGTAGCTGTGACCACATGATTTGCAGTATTTGTAGGACATTTCAGATTGCCTTATGTGTCAGCTGTGCAGAGTGTTCTCAAATGTCAGCAGTGTACATCACTGTTGCTCATGAGATGCTTGAATAAGGAGTTTATTGTTTGCAAGCAACTACAGATTTTTTTAGAAAGTAACGTCTTCAGGTCCCGGTATGTGAGGCTGGAGGTTAGACAAGTCTGTAATACTGACAGCATTGTATAAAGCTTGACATATTTTGCAAGATAGTACTATAAAGCATAGTAGTGCATGTACTAATGTGCCACTTTTCCATTTTTATCACAGGTGACCTGAGGGGTTGATCTCTGTTGCCTTCACAACCTGACGTCAATGTCTCTTCAGACTCTGAGGATAATGGTGGCCGATGTGAGGCATGGGGGGGTTGCAGTGGCTGAATCAGTCACAGATGTTGACATCCCTCTTCTGCACTCATTATCACCATGCACAATCAGTATGCCTATGCAATACACATTCCCTTTCCCTTGAGGCCAGAGATATTGGACAGTCAGAGGGTGGGGACATTGAAGAAGAAAATGTGGTACTATGGCTGCAGTGAGTGTTGATATTGGCCATAGCCAAAAAGATAGTGAGGTTCCACACAAGTAAATTGATAAGGTTGTTTGTAGGAGGCCTGCTGTCCTTCCACCACCTGTTGCAGGTGTCCTGTCATGTGTCACTCTGTGTATGTTTAGAGCCATCATGGAGGCACAGACATGTTCTGAAAGGACCTCCAGATGGATGATCAGGGTTATGAATGCTGCACAGTTTGACAACCATGACTGCCTCCACTGCATGGCTGATACCCTAGATCATCTGACTGATGTAGTGGAAAACAGTGGTCTGAGAATGATTGCAGATTATCTGTCTTGGAATGGTCATTGTCTGTGCTGGAATGTCTGGTTGGAGTTGAGTGTTAAACCAGTGAATGTAGCTCAGCAACTACATCAACTGAGAGCCCACATGGCCATGCTCACTCATGATTCCATTATGGCAGTACATCTAGCACTGCAGAGGTGAGTGTGCTGTCCACACCAAGACATGGCAGACCATGGGCTCATGGTCTGGGCGATCCTGCGCAGGACACAGTCCCAACAGACAGCAGTCACCCTCAGGTAATAGCGCCACATTTTACCTTGGGCATGTAGGTGCCAGTGCAACTCCTGGCAGAGACAGCTCCCATGTTTGGGGGCAGAAGCTGTGAACTGTCAGCTCTGCCAGGCATGGTTCAAAGTTGCCCAACATACAGTTGCATAGCACTAGCACTGAGCTTGACTATGTTCACACAGACACTTACACATCACTGCCACAATCAGGTCACCTGCAGACACACATTCCATGGTCCATCTTGCCTGCTTCCCTTCCTGACTCACTAACACACTTGCCAACCTATTGAATCAACCTAGGCCTCCTGTACCACCACACAGCACTCTGTGCAAGTGATGACACCTGTGAGACATCCCTGTCATCCTTGTCATTGATCCAGGGAAATTAAGCTATGAGTCTGATGCACAGGGTGACTACCTAAATTGCTATGTATTCCTTTAATCCACTGTTGCCTTTCACATGCTACTTGTATTGGTCACTGACAGATATTGTCTGCTGGTGGATGTACTGAGTACACCACATTATGTTGTTTAGATTAAGTTAGATGATGTTGTAATGGTTTTATACTTACAAAATTAATGGTGTCTCATAGAACTGTTTATGCTTCAGATTTAGAATTGTTTGGGACAACCTTATGGCTTGCAGTGCTACAATAAACCTGTAACCATCAGAGCACAGAAAGGAATTTCAACACAGAAGCAAAATATCTTCACAAAGGTAAAGCAGAATAGTTGCATGGCTCCATATGTGTATGACAGGCTAACAGGGACAATGGCATCATGCAGCCTACTCCTGCATTGGTAATCTCTGACATGATGTTGTTCCCTTGATAAGTGTAAGTAGGGTTCTGGGAGCTGATACCTCTACAAACTGTGGTGTAAGAGATGCACCATCTGCAATCCTCTGTCCATTACAGACATTTGCCCTCATTCAGTTATGATTGCCTCATTCTACATCCCATTGTGTTACTTACACATGATATGTATTACATCAGAAGTGTGTTTCACATGGATGGGGAGCCTGTTACATGTAGTGGGTAGTGTCACAGTTGCATACCTGTCTCCCCAGCATGGCCTATTTATACCACAATCAAGGTAGAGCTATGTACAACAGGTATGCCTTGTACTTGTCCTTTCTTGGATGTGCAGGTAGTACACAGTTTGACCTGACAGCTCCCTGTATGGCAGCCATACACCCCCCCAAAGCATATAGGGGACAGAATACACGGTTTTGGCCTTGACACAGTTGGCATTGGACATATTATGTACATTATGCATTTGGTTACTGTGGGATCTCTCTGGCTGTTATAGGTGTCAGATATACCTCTGTACTTACAAACCGCATGTGTCCTTGCACTCAGTGATAGGGGTGATGAGTGCCACATACAGTGTAGCAATGACATTTTGGGATTTACATGCCATACCTTTATCTATAGGTTGTACAACAGTGCATGAAGTCTCACATTTTAATTGACTAGTGAAAGTGAAAGGCTACATCACTCTCTGTGTTCATAAGTCCCTGCCTACTGGGTCAACTGTTGGAGGTGTGCGGACAATGCAATATTGTCTAAGGGGTGGCTGACTGCCAAAACTATAGTATTGTGCATTCCTTGGAATGTAGTATTTTTTCAATGGCTCTGACAGCAACTGAATGTGTGTGTAAGCCCATCCAGGGTAATTGTTGAGTCTCTGTGTGAAACATTGACAGCCCCTTAATAGCAATCATCTGCAACTATATCCACTCTGAGGTCACTGAGAGTGGCCATGACTGCAGAGAAGGGAATGGCTAGGAGGGGTAGTCCCAGGAATGATGTGTGTGGGCAGTCCACTGGTAAATGGGCTCATTGTAGCACTGGCCTACAAAATCCTATCTTCCCAGATAATGACTGCCAGACACGTGGCTGACATACAAGGTTGTAAAACACTTCTACAGTGTGTCCACAATGATTGATGGCCTAATCTTGGTGAAAGTGCTATTGGGCCATGGTAGGTGAGGTGAGTCATTTTCCTGTCATCCATCACAGTCTATAACAATTGATTCAGTCCAAAGCATAGGGTAGGCATGATCTGACCTTCAACAACACAGACTGGGTTTGGAACAGTGTCTGCAGGTGTACTACACTGTTACTGATCATTTCCATGATAAGTCTTTTCATGGCTGTAAATGTAACACTATTAAGACATCTGGGGACATCAGTTGTCACTGCATGCTACTTGCCTTGTGTGCAACTAAATACTGACATTAATTCCAGCATGGTTTCCAAGAAGGTAGTCTGCCAACATGTCTGTGTCTTTAGAGACCATAGGGAAGCAGTGTGTGTGGGGGAATTCAGACGCACACCCTGGCAAAGGTAAGAAGGCAGTGCTCACACAGTTATACTGCAGCTGCACCCCACTCAAGCAGTGTGTATTGCACTGACACAGTTACATAGTGAGGAATACTAAAAAGATGGGAGTGCCCTGAATTGCTGGTGTCTGGATACTACAACTGCTGTTGTCATCACAACCACTCTCTCCTGAGATACCATGCCCCTACAATTTGTCTCCCACCAAAAGCAAAACTTTAGTACCAAGCACCACATGAGGTACAGGCTACAGCCTGTTTGCTCATCTACATAGTTGTTCCACTTCATCCAAGGGTCTGTAACCTTGACAAACCCTTTGCCAAGTAAATGCTTTGAGTAACAATCAAAGCAATCATTACAGTGTGGCATGTATTATACCTAGTATTCCAGGGTTCTTGGGTTTCAGTAGGATAATGTGCAGATAGTGAGTTGGAGCACAGCTGCAGTGTCACATTGAGATATACAATGTCCAGTGTCATACACATGCAAGGTTGCTCAGGCAAGCACCATAGAGGCAGTGATCCCTGTTAGTTCACAATGTCACAGCAGTTCATGCAACCTGACCATCATCAGTGTCAAGGTGCACGTCTGTATACTATGGATTTGAGGTGTACTGCAGAGGGGTGGGCACCTTTCGCTGGTGTGTACCCACACTTGTCCTATGCATGTCAAACTGTACATTTATGTAACCAGAGCACATGCCTGTGTTCCCACTTCATGTCACACAGCATCCAGTGTGCTCTCTGGTAGCCTGATGGGAGATACAGACTAGCAAGGTCAGAGTAATGACCACAGAGTTGAACAAGTTCACTGTGTAGGCATGGGCATCCACAGCTTCACTGCAAGGTGTGCCACCTGTACAACTGCATATACACAGCTGTACCTGACAGAAGGACAAGAAGTACCTCATGGGACAGCAAACTGGGAGCAGTCATATACAATCTCCCAGTTATGTCAGTCTCCCACAAGACAGTCTTCATGAACATATGCTTGATCACATACTCATAGCTATAACCCCATGCAAATATGTATGTAGTATCTTTTCTATCAGTAACAGGAATGCCCCTGGTAAGTAACAGTTCATTAGCCACACCTGATGTACATATTCAGGGGTGATAGACATGGGCACATATGCCTGGCCACACAGGTTTACACATACTTTACCATAGATCACCATGTCTCCACAGGGGTAAGAGGTTTAGTATATTATGCTCATGTCACTGTGTTTATAGCCTCCATGTACTCTTCCATGATCATGCCAATATTTCACTGCAATGGCCAGTTTCTCATGTACCTTTGCAAGAACCACTGGCAATTGGACACAACACTGGAATTCCTATAACAGTACTCTTCCTACCACCCACATAAACCTATATGGTTTCTCTAAAACCATTACCTCCCCCACCAGAATAAATAAAGCCAACAAGAAAGCAAGTATATTAGACTGGATTCTCACAAACAATCCCACTCACTACTATGAGTCTGGAACCCTCCCCGATGATTTAAGTAACCACTCACTTACCTACATCATCAGACTAAAAGCAAACACCCCTACTCCAATCTCTATCAAGCAAATTAGATCCAAAAAGAAATTTAACCCTGACCTGTTCCAAATGGAACTAAGAGCATGCAATTGGGTTCCCTTAAAACAACTTCCATTAGATGAAGCTGTTAATTTCTTTAATTCTACCTTCCTAGCCATTTTTAATCACCACACTCCATCCAGATATATTAGAATTAAGGCCAAGTCTGCCCCATGGCTTTCTTATGAAACCAAACACAAAATTCATCTCAGAAATAATCATTGGGCCAAATGGAGAAAGACTAAAACCCCTGCTGACTAACAAACCTTTAGACAGCAAAGAAATGACACAAAGAAGGCCATACTCTCTGATAAACAAAACAACTACTTACAATATCAACAACCTAACCACAATGACCCACAGAAATTCTGGGCTAGCATTAAGCAATTACTCCACCCAGGTCAAGCCACTACACCTAACCCGCAAAATACAGATAGGAAAAATCTCATCCATACAGCTAATACCTTCAATACCTTCTTTACAGATGCTATCCAAACACTAGCTAGTCAACTATCACATAATACCTTTACATTACCTTCATATTCTTCTACCCCACCTCCCACTTTTCATTTCAAACCTGTCCCAACCACATTTATCCAAACCCTACTGAATAAACTGAAACAATGCTCCCCTTCTGCAGACCTACTGCCTTCTGAATATCTACAGCTATCATCCAAGGTCGTTGCCTATCCTGTTTCCATACTGATCAACAGGCCTATTACTGAAGGTTACATCACCACCTTATGGAAAGTCTCCCATATTATCCCTCTACATAAAGGTGAACATTCCACTGAGCTATCAAACTATCGTCCCATTGCCCTACTTTTGCCTTTAGCTAAAATTATGGAAAAATGAATCCATAAACAATTACTCCACCACTTAACAGAAAACAATCTACTTTCTAATTGTTAACATGGTTTCAGACCTTCACACAGTACTACCACTGCCCTCCTTTCCATTACTGACTACATTAACAGGAACCAAAACCTGAATAATCTTTCTTCTGCTCTATTTATCGACCTGTAAAGCATTTGACATGGTAAACCACCAGATTCTCATTAACATACTTAAATCTCTGTCATTAGACCCACTTTCCATAAAATGGTTTTAATCCTACCTTGACAAATGACAGCAAGCAGTACTTTGGCATAACTCCTTATCCACCCAACTACCTGTTTCCTTAGGTGTCCCTCAGGGGTCCATACTAGGGCCTCTTCTTTTCTCTATATTTATTAATGACCTTCATCTAGCTATCCCACAAGCCATTTGTATACAATATGCTGATGACTCCACATTATTATGCTCAGCTACATCCTCCCATGACCTTCAATCTCTCACCCAAAAAATATTCAACATAGTTGAACAATGGTTCACTCAGCATTGCCTTCTTTTAAACCCAAAGAAAACAAAACTCCTCCTCTTCACTCCAACTCAAAAGTCCTCTCCTCTACATTTCAATGTGGCATCTACCAATGGCATAATAATATCTCCAGACTTCACCACCAAACTGCTGGGGGTCACCATCGATAATAACCTTAACTTTGACATCCACATCAACAATACTATAAAGACTGTCAACAAAAAAAATTGGCACTCTCTATAGGATTAAACGTTTCCTTTCTCCTACTGCTAAGACTACTATTGCCCACACTCACTTGATCTCTACTCTCCTTTATGCCTCACCCATTTTTACTAATCTCTCCAAGAATAATCTCAGCAAATTAGAAATGTCCTATAATAACATTGCTAGATTTGCTACAGGCAACCCATTTCGAACCCACCATTGTATAAATTAAACCAGATAGGATGGTTAGAACTTCAACATCTGATTAAATTTCACAAACTAACCATTGCCCACAACATTCTCTATAAACCTTCCAGCACTCCAAGTTTAACAAACCTCATTACCCCCTATAAAAATATGAAGTCCTTACACTCATCACACAAACTTCTTGTATACACCTCCAAACCTCATAAAAGGGTTGGGGATTATTTCTTCTCTAATACTGTTGGCAAATCCTGCAATCATTTCCCTAGTGACCTAACCTCACTCACCTCTTTATCTCTCTTTAAAAACAGACTTAAACTCTACCTCAAATCATACTGGCTATGCCCCTGTGCCAAACCTGTCTAGCCCTATACCTCTACAAACTCAACCTACCTATCTAGTCCTTACTATCCTCTGTTACATCTTCCATCTGACTATACTTTTCTTATCTTCCTTTTTCTACATTATTTATATCCTCTTTACATACTTTTTCTTAAGTAAATCCATTCTATCTTCACTACACATACAACTTCCTTTTCTCTGTTTCCTACCTAACCTGTACTATGTCTCCATACACTCTACTCATACTATTTTTTAACTCTTAATGTCAGTAAATATCCTTTCAAAATCATCCAGGCTTTTACTCCACTGTACCATTGTCAATGACTTTTTTTTTTACTATGATAATTGCTATTTTTTTATTATTATAATACCTGATGTTTGTGTATTGTTTGTACTTATACTTTTGAAACATGTCTTTTGAGCTTTTCTCCCCGGGCCTCTACTGAAAATGGACATATATCCAGTTAGACTAGCCCAGTCAACAAATGTAAAATAAATAAAATAAATAAAACACAAACTTTCCTTACAAGGGAACTTAAAGTCCCCAGTGTTTGACCTACAGGGATTGTGTGCAATTACTGTCATTGTAGCTTGTGTCATATAGATCAATCAGAAGTGATCTCTGCCTTGCATACAGGGCAATGTATGACCCTGCTGTACTAAACATACTGCAACACTGTGAGTGGAATGGTACATATATTACCCACTGTAAGAATATAGGATCGTATTATCATAGGAAGTTACTAGGCTATTGGCCCTGAAGCCCTTACAATCCTGGCCAAAAATTTAGCCTGTGTTCTGACACATCAGCACCCAATGCTCCTGTCCAGCAGGGACACAGGTGGAATCCCAGGGGTGCATTTTCTGTTCTCCATCCAATTATCCAGGTTGTGCTTACAATGGGTTATGGCATTACTTGGCTTGACATTGAGAGGGAGTCTATTCCATAGAACAGGGAGTCTCTGAGACACAAATCTGTCCCATCAAGTCCTATTGATATCACAGACCAGGTTGAGGTCGTGCATGTGGGTTACTTGAGTGGAGCTTGACTTGGATATTCAGCAGTCCCAACAAGGCAGGGTCTGCAATTGTTGTGTATGCCAGAGAGAAGCCACATATGAGAACTCTGTAGGAGACTGAGTAGAGGGACAGGGCTTTTAGCCTATCTGTGTAGGTTAGATGTTGGAGGCCCTGGATTATCCTGGTGAGGAACCTCTGTGGTCTCTCCAGCTGCTGCATGTGCTTTGTGAGGTACATGCTGAAGGGGGCATTGTAATCAATAATGGGACTTATAAGGGAAGAATATAGGGATGTTATGACCTTCTTGTCCCTGGATGAGATACCTTTCCTAATGAGGTGGGCCATGTAGAAAGCTTTCCATACAATGGAGGCAATATGATGGTCAAAAGTCAGTTTGCTATCAATCTGGGTACCCAAGTCCCTCATGAGTGATTGGGTGCTTAGGTCCTTGTTATTATTGTGATAATTTGTGGGGACATCACTCTCCACAAAGGCATTTTTTTATCATTCAGTTTGAGGGCATGTTTCTGGTACCAGACATTTGTTTGGGTGAGACCCACTTGAAGGATGTCCCCATCACTAGGGGAACTGAAGATAGCACCCAGCTTACAGTCATCTGCAAACTTGGTCAGCCACAGCCTACTAGTTTTAGCCTGCACCTCAGAATATTATATGCCAAACAACAGAGGCTTCAAGACTGATCCCTGGCATACACCACTCATTACAGGTCTACTGCTTGAGGTGGCTTCCCCTACTTTATGTAGGTGGGTTCTATCAGTGAGCCAGTTTTCTACCCATCTGGTAACATACAGAGTGATGCCTAGTTGACAGAGTTTATCTATTATGCCTGAGTGAAGAATAGTAGCAAAGGCTTTGGATAGGTCAAGGTAAGTGGCATGCACCATTGTACCCTAGTCCATGGCTTTGGAGACTGTCTCAAAGAAGTGGACCACATTTAACAGGCATGACCTCCCCTTGATGAAACCAAGCTGTGTAGGACTGAGTGTTTGGAGGTTGCAAATGTCCTTGTCCTTGTTAATGTGTTTCATGATAATCTCTTCCATGGCCTTGCAGTCATGCTACAAAAGCTGATGGGTCTATAATTTCCTGTATCTCTGAATGCTCCACCTTTGTGCAAAGGGATGGCAGTGGTTGTCCTGCACTCATCTGGACACAGTTGGTACTCAGGCTTTGGTTGAATAAGGTACATAAAGGTGCTGCAAGTCCCTGCCTTCTTCTTCTTTTGGCTTTTCCCGGTTAGGGGTCGCCACAGCGGATCACCTGTCTGCTCATGATTGGCAGTGGAGTTTTACAATGCTGAGTTGCCAGCCTGGCGCCCAACCTTCCACAGAAGACACGCACATGAATGCACTCACACCTAGGGCCAATTTAGAGTGTCCACTCCACCTACAGCATGTGTTTGGGATGTGGATAAAAAAACGAGCACCCAGAGGAAACCAAAGCGACCACAGGGAGGACATGCAGACTCCACACAGAAGGCACCCAAGCCAAGAATTGAACCAGAGAACCTCTTGCAGTGTGGCAGCAATGCTAATTGCTGCACCAACACGGCCACTGCAGGTCCCTGCCTGTGTTCATGTAAAATGCAGCCTGGGATGTTATCTGGTCCCATTACCTGTATGTGATGTTCATAATGCATGCTAGTGAGGGAGATATATGTACCATACTGTCAAACGACATTGACATAGATCACCACTTAATAGCAATGAGTGGTCCTCATTGGTTCTCCTCAGATGCAGTCTGTATGATTGCCTGGATGACTGTCATGTCAACACAGGGCTTCTGCATGTGTCCCTGAGGACAGAGGCAATATGTGCTGATTGTGTAAATAAGGATTAGAATGTGAGTAGAATTTTATGGGACCTATGCCCATTAGGCTACTACTGTCCAATGATCTTGTGATCTCATACACTGACGGAAAATGCTTGAACATCTACACACACACACACATACACACACACACACACACACACACACACACACACACACACACACACACACACACACACACACACACACACACACACACACACACACACACACACACACACACACACACCACACACACACACACACACCTGGCTTCAGTGAGAATAGTACCACTTTCAATTCATATATACAGAACAGTGCACATCATACACAGTTCAAATTAACTGCAATCAGATTAGAACACCTATCTACCTACTGGTACCATACTTAACACATGCACCACACCTCATATGTGCTATTAACATATCTTTAGGTAATGTTATGGTAGATGACATCAGCAGGCCTTATTCTGGTCAGGAGTCTATAGATGCTCATCACCTACAACAGCCAAAATGCTGCAAAACCCCATCAGCAGGCCTGGTTCTGGGCAAGGAGTTTGTAGGTGCTTGTCACCTATGACAGCCAAAATACTACAAACCCCACCTCTTTCTAAGTCAGTGTGGTGATCATTTGTATTTTGCAGGGGGGTGCACACAAACAGTGTATGGACCAAAATGAGATTAGAACCCCTAACAATCTAGTGTTACACACTACAGATCACAGTATTTACAGCACACACCATGACTTCAATTTAACATGACCATGGACATTGGTAATGTTAAAGTACATGACATCAGCAGGCCTTGTGAAAGAGAGGGGTTTGTAGGCTGGTAACACCTGCAAAGGAAAAAAAAAGTCCTGGCTCAGTGAAATGTGGGATTCCCATTTGTAATGCAGGGGGATGCATCCACACACACACCAAGTGGACCAATGTGAGATTAGAAACCCTACCTATCTAGTACACTACAGATCACATCATTGCAGCACATGCCATGGCTTAATTCTATTTCATTAGTGACTGCAGGCAAATACTAGTGGAGCACATAAACTTGGCTTGTTTTAAATAGTGTGTGTGGGCTGCAGAGTGACATTGCTTCTCAACTGTTCTCTGCATCTAGGAGCCATGCAGTCATATGACTGTTGTTTATCCTAGCTATGTGTCTACAGTAGCCATTTTGGCCATATGTGGCTGTTTGCATTTGGATGGGAAAGTATGTGGGCAACAACAATGTGCCTTGTCAGTTTATGCATACATAGCATGATACATGACACCACTGTTCCTCTGTTGGTGTATGTGTCCTTTGAGCAAAATTATTTGTGTGTCATACTGCAGCATTAATCACCAGTATCATAGTATGTATGACAATACAGACATTCATAGTCTTATAAACATTTATCTGTAGATAACAGGGACGTAAATATATATGGATGTGTGTGTGTATATGTGTGTGTGTGTGTGTGTGTGTGTGTGTGTGTGTGTGTGTGTGTGTGTGTGTGTGTGTGTGTACATGTGCATGTATTATATATGTATATTTCCTATATAGATGTTTGGTTGGAGACAGAGATATATGTATCTCTAGATAGATAGATAGATAAATATGTGTGCATATAGATTCTTATAGGCATACATTGCTTTCCTGTAACTAGTCTAGTCCAGATACAGATTTGCTGTACCCAGGACTACTTGTGAGCTTCTGAGCCCCCCAAGTCTTTCTGTGTTGGAGGGAAGCCTTCTAGCTTACAAGTGGGAGTGGTAAGCATTAGGTAGCCTATCTACCACAAGAAGTGTGGTTTCTTGCCCAGATATTGTATTTTATTGGCCTTTTGGGAAATTTCTTCCATCTCTTTCAACTCTCTGGCTTAAAAGCCTGCATTTGTGCTTGTTTCCCCCCTTTCCTGTAACTAGTGTTTTCCAGATACAGATTTGCTGTGTCCAAAACTGTTTGTAAGCTTCTGCACCTTCCAAGCCTTTTTGTGTTGGAGGGAGCCTTCTAGCTTATCAGTGGGAGTGGTAAGCAGTAGGTAGCATATCTACCAAAAGAGGAGTAGTTCCTGGCCCAGAAATTGTAGTTTATTGGTCGTTTGGAGAGTTTTTCCATCTCTCCTAACTTTCCAGTTTAAAAGCCTGCATTTGCGCTTGTTTCCTACCTTTCCTGTAACTAGTCTAGTCCAGATACAGACCTGCTGTATCCAGGACTGTTTGTAAGCTTCTGAGCAGGGTCAGAGTCTGCTCTTCAAATTTTCCCTTAGATCTACTAGTTCTCTCCTCTCCTGCACTTATACTAGCTTATTAGTCTAGCACTTTACCAGACTTCTTGTTGCAATTATTGTAGCACACAAAAGTGTTACCAGCACTAAACATTCTACAAGGAAACAGATCCAGTACTTATTATCAATGCCGACCCCTCCAGGCATGTATAAAGTTCAGTGCCCTGTACTTTCTCCTATTAACTTGGTGAACTTGAGCTTCCTTAGGCAATGTAGTAACTGCCTCATGCACACCAACAATGCTCTCCTCTTACCTTCCAATGCTCAGACTTGTGAGAGATGCACTTATATATCCAAATTAGAAGCCACACAGTCTCCAGCCAAGAACAGAATAACTGGTCAAGAGGAGAAGGTAAACACTTGCACCATATCACATGGAACACATAGCCCTCCAGAACACACACCAGCAATGCCTTCACATAAAAACACAAACCACACATCCACCTTGCAGAGGCTCTCAATAAAAATCTACCCAAGCAGCAGAGACCTCCAAGGCAGAAACACACTCGACCACCACAACATAACACTAATCATGGGACACATAGCTCTCCTCAACAGTGTGCCACTCAACCAAAGCCCCTAAGGCAAAACAGCATGCCCAACACACTAGTCATAGGTGACTCAGTAGTGAGGTACACTGATCTCCCACTCATTAGGTTGAATATGGAGAAAGTAACAGTAAGCTGCCTGTCATGTGCCAGGATCTGCCCCATAATGCACGCACTCAGGTCCCTCAACAACAGGTACAAATATGACTCTGTCATTGTGCATGTGGGTGTGAATGACCTGAGATGTACCTCCCTGGACTACATGAAAAGAGATATGGAGGATCTCTCAGATTATATAGCCCAGGTGGGTATGACCTAGCCCTGAGCATCATCCTACCATCACAGAGAATGATACCACAGTACAACCAGAAAATGATTGATTTCAACAACTGGCTAAGTTTCTGGTGTCATTCTAAGGAGTCTAGTATCTGTCTGCCTGGGATGACATGACTGACAGACCTCGATGCTCTGTCAGAGATGGCCTGCATCTGTCACTCCTGGGCTTCTTGATACTGGTCAAGGCTCTTGCAAACCCTATAGTGCCTTTTTAGGCAGTGTTCCAAAGACCAAATTACCACTGTAACAGCTACAAACAAATGCAATCTGGGGGTCATGCTGCACAATGCTAGAAGTCTAAAGCTCAAAATGCACTCGCTCGAAGCACTATTTAAAATGGAGAACATTGACATTTGTGCTGTAACAGAGACCTGGCTCAAGGCAGCAGAAAGCATTCCTGCACTACCAGGCTATAACTCATTCCACACCTTTCATCCCCAGAACTTAGACCAAAGTTCCAAAGGCAGTGGTGTTTCCATATTCATAAAGGATGCCCACCCCTCCAAACTGGTAGCCCAACATAATGCATCAGAGATACTTCAGGTGTAGCTAACATTTGGTAAGACAGCGATTCAGATCTTAGACTGCTATAAGTCCCCAACCATGTCTCATGACTTGCACTCCATATTCTTAAACACCCTGGAGAATATTATTGTCCAACCTAACACTCTCTTACTAGGTAACTTCAACTACCCCTCCATTAACTGGGTAAGCTACTCATGTACCAATACACTTGCCCAAAGTTTCCTGGAGTTCATTAATTCCAATGCCCTGGACCAGCTCGTTCTTATCCCCACTAGAGGTAGCAACATCCTTGACCTGGTTATTACTAACATGGGCAACTGTTGCTCTATACCAGTAGTCAGGTCCTCCCTGGTTAGATCCGACCACAAACTAATCACCTTGGAAATCCACATACCTCCCACCCACCCCCTCTGCAAAGGTAACCACCAAAAAAAACTTCTCAAAGCTAACTTTGGGCTCCTAAAAACAGAGGTGGCTAACTTCACAGGACCCATGCAAATGGAGAATAGTTGCATGACCGCAGAATCATACACCGATGCACTGTACGAACACATACACAAATGCATGGATCTTGCCATATCCAATAGAACCAATACGCTCTCCTCCAAAAAAAGGAAGCCAATCTGGTGGTCCCCTGCCAAAAACAAACTCTACAATAGAAGAAGAAAACTGATATGGAATAAGGTGATGTCCCAAGACTGGGAAAACTCCCTTATCAGCCTCAACAAAAAGTTGAGATCCCTCATCAAATCCTCTAAGGCTAGCTATGAAAACAGAATTGCAGCAGATAGTAAAGACAACCACAAGGCCTTCTATAGTTATGTAAAGAATCCCCATGGCAATACCCAGATTTACTCTGAGCTACTGCACAATGGTACCTCCTATACCAAGCCAACAGATATTGCCAGTATACTGGCCGATAGATTCAGGGCCAACATTACCACCCCCCCCCAGGACCAATCACAACACCAGTAGATTGCCAGGCACCCAGTATTACTGCTACACAGGTTAAAACAGCACTGTCCAAGGCCAAGAATACAGCTTCTATGGGACCTGACAATATCCCTGCTTGTGTTCTATATGAACTACAGAGTGAACTGGCACCTCACCTGTGTGCCCTGTTCAATCACAGCCTCACCTCAGGCTTTGTCCCTACTGAATGGAGCACTGCTACAGTCATCCCTCTCCACAAATGAGGAGTGACTACAGAACCTGGGAACTATCACCCCATTAGTCTGATGAGTCTATTATGCAAAGCTATGGAATGCATCATCATGGACCTAATAAACAAGGATATAGGGAATTTCCAAACTCTGGATCCCACACAGTATGGTTTTGTGAAGGGTAGATCATGCCTGCTCAACTTGGTTGACTTCTATAAGTCAATCACCAGAGCTGTGAATGAAGGCAAGGTGGTTCATACAGCTTACCTCAATCTGGCCAAGGGTTTTGATATCATTCCCTACTCAGGAATCATAGAAAACTCACTAAGCTTGGCATCAACCCCTGTATCACTAAGTGGGTTGCAAACTGGCTCACAGATAGAACTCACAGTGTGAAAGTAGCTGACTCCAAGTCAGACTGATGACTAGTCATGAGTGGAGTCCCACAGGATTCAGTCCTGGGTCCTCTCCTGTTTGGTATCTACCTCCCTGAAGTCCAGGCCAACACGAAGGGACTCTGGCTGACAAAGTTCACAGGTGATTGCATGTTGGGAGCTATTATTAATTCCCCAACTGATGTTGACATCCTACAGAATGGCCTCCCTGAGTCCAACAACTGGTGTCAGAACCATGGCCTTAAGCTCACTGCCAAAAAATGTGTTGTCATCCCCTTTGGGAAAAACCTGGTTCCCACAAATTACCACATTGATGGTAGTCCACTGAACACAGAAGGCATTATAAGTGCTCTGGGAGCACAGGTTGACAGCAACCTCTCCTTTGATCACCACATTGCCACTGTGGTCAGAAAGTCCTTCTGTGTGGTACATCTCATTACTAAGGGTTTTGCATCCAGGAAGAAAGAGGTCATTGTCTCCCTCTACTTTTCCAATCATCGAGTACAATGCCACATCTGGCATGTGCCTCACTAGACAACTACAACAACTGGAGAGGCAGCAAAAGTACCTCACAAAAAGGATCCTAAGCCTTAAACATTTGTCCTATATGAACAGACTCTATAAACTCCAACTATTCTCTGTATTATGTTGCCTACTTAGAGGTGATCTCTGCTTCACTTAAAAAGCCATATCTGACCCAGCTCTGTTAGAGATGCTACATCTAAAGAAATCCCAATCCCTCCACACCACACGCAGCAGTGACCTCAACCTCATTACCAGAATTAACAGAACATGCTGGAGGGACAGGTTCATAACCCAGAGACTGCCCATGCTATGGAACAGACTTCCCATACATGTCAAGCAGAGCATCTCACTGACCCTCTTCAAGAGAAATCTTGATGAGTGGATGGGAAACAGAAAATTCACCCCTGGGATAACTCCAGTGGCTCTACTCAACAGAGGCACTGGGAACTAAGGTCGGATGGCACTATGCCAGGGTAATCCTATGCCTAAGCTTGTAAAGGCCCCAGAGCCATTAGGCTAGTACACACCTATAAACCTATGAACCTACAGATACACATATATATATATATATATATATATATATATATATATATATATATATATATATATATATATATATATATATATGTATGTATAGGGAGAGAGAGATATTAACAGACAGATATGTTTTCATATACGTCTGTATCTGTAGACATATCTATATATAACAAGTCACTTTGAATGGGGATCAACAGACTTACTCTCTGCTTAACTAAGTGCATGAATATGCCCACTGGGGGGGTTTGCTAGTTATAACCTGACTCCAGCCCACACCTACCTGTACTCCAGTCCAGGATTTGTGTGTTACACATAAAATATGACATCTGTCCCTGTTTCTGCATTGCTGCATGTCACTGAACTTGACTACAACTTTCTTCAGTTGCATGATGTAATTAATACGTCACAAAGGTTAATAATATTGCACCACACACAAGACTGACAGTCTGTAACAAAACGTAATTCTACCTGACATCCAAAATAAGTGATTACATGTAGATTAGAACACAAACACCACTGCACAAGCTAATTGCCCTAGTCTTTTGAGCCAGACAAGCTGCATGCAGGAACACATTCAGCTGCAGACATACATATATAGTTATTACTGTGTTACGTAAGATATAGAATGTATGATCAATTTCTTTGCAACTGTCCTGAGACTGCCTGGCATGCTGCTATACCACTGCTGAGTTTGTGTTATAGCAGTTACAAAGGAACACCGCTGCATTGTGGGTGTTGGAACGTCACCCAACTATCTAACATCTCCCTTGATAGATATACCAGTAATTTGTTGCAGAAGGTCTACATGAGTATGCCATGCATGAGGTCCAGTGAATACTCCAGGAAACAAGACAGTGGAATGGGTATCCATAGTTCCATGTTGATGTAATTTCTGTGCAATTTGCCCACTATATTTATTTGCATAATGTACTAATATGTGAGTAGGTACAGGATGTGTGGATTGTCTGCCATCATTTTTTAATTTCTGTATGAGAATAGGAGTGAGGTGTCTGTCCCTAGGGACATCAGCAGGGGGTTCTTCCTCTGAGTCCTCCTTTGACTGTGGCTGTGGTGACCTAGGCACTGGTGGGTGACTGTGTATGCCTTCCCTTTCCTGCTCCTGCTGTAGCTGTTTCCACAGGATCATATTGTGTAGCATAGCATATATTGTGAATATATGTGCACATGTGTCTGGAAAATACTGCAGGGCTCCACCAGCTATATCTAGGCACTGGGACTGTGACTTTAACAGGCCAAACACACTCTCTATGATGTTCCTAGTTTGTGTGTGTGCCTCATTATGGTCTTCTTCTGTGGGTCTGTGTGCATTTCTGATGGGTGTCATCATTCACAGTTCAAAGGCATAGCCAGAATCCCACAAAAAATGGCCGTGTGGGATGTCCCCCTAGCAAACAACTGGTACAGCTGTGATGTATGCCAGATATGGGAGTTGTTATAACTGCCAGGGCTGCCAATGCACACATTCAGGATAAACCCCTGGGAATTGCACATGACCTGGCAGTTGATGGAATGGTACCCATTGTGGTTAATGGAGATTCTACCTTGCTCACCAGGTGGAGCCTTGATCTGTACATGGGTGCAATCTATGGCACCCAGTGCCTCAGGGTGGTGTGCTACATGGTAGAACTGTTGCATATTGCTGGCCCTCACCTCAGGGGAGAGGGGAAAAGATATGTTTCCTGGATGCAGATGCCTGTGACACCCCCATCATGTCCCTATTTGGTCTTTGAACTGCACCTACACCTACTATCCTAAGGGCTACACATAGCTTTGTTACCACTGGGATGGGTTCTCCTCTGTTGCCTCTGTCTCTGAGTTGAGGGCGGCAGAGCTCAGTGAACTCCTGTAATATATCCCTGTCCACCCTGTAGTGCTCTACAATTTCCAGCTCATGTAGCTCCTGGAAGGTTACCCTGGGTCTTTACACTCTTCTCCTTTTCAGCATTGGTATATTGTCAGCAGCACCAGCAGCACTGACTTCAGCCTCTAGAACATGCAGATGTAGTATAGTGGCTGCAGCCCCTAGCATTATCTCATCAGTTAAAATTTCCAAGTCAGTACTCCAATCTTTAAGAGTATTGAGGGAAAAACAGATTGTAGGGTGTACACATACTTTATACAGGTCTGCTATTGTTCCAGCATGTGTGATTGTCTACTTATTATGCATTTCATCTGCCTAATTTGTAATTAACATCATTTAATGGACCTACATTGGTGTGCAGCATTGCTTACCATATCCTATTCACTCCTAAATATTCATCACAGTTATGTGAGTAGTGTGCTGTGCATGCATGTTAAGCTATACACCATGCAGCATAGGTTACACTAAAGTCACAATCAGTAATTTAATATATCTGCTTTTAATTACTTGCTGTCTATGTCATCACTGCGATGTGGGTGGTCTTTTTCGCATGAACATGCTCAGCTATGCAGCGGATCATGCAAACACATGCACCAAGAATTAAAAAATTCCTAAAAGTAATGGGACACTCCCCCCTGCTGGCATCCACATCCAATGGTAACATCAACATGGTGTAGGCATCTTTATTAAAGGGCTCTGTGTACACAGTTTCTCCTTTTAGAGATTCAGCAAATTCACCTCATTTGCATACATATCCATGCTCACAGCCTGGCAACTACACAGTTCATAGCCGTATGACCTAGGCAACAGCAGCAATGCACCATTGTACAGATGTAATGCAATGTCCTGTAATAGATTTCTGACAAATATTATAAATACTTTTTATTCCATTTTTTTAATTTATTTTTCAATTAGGTATGTTTGCACACTGCAACGCATAGCGCAAAAATGCTGAAATCATTAAAGAAAAAAATGTTTACATATTCTCTTGCATTTTCAGACATAATGCATTTTTCATACATCACTGTATGTGAGCTAACTACGTCAGGGGACTTTTGTCCATATTTGTGGACTTTTACATCCCCCTCTTCCGGTGGACACTCCTGTATGCAGAAAATGTCCATGTACACTACAGACACAGATACAGGGTTTACACAGATGCCTTTCTGCATGTTGGATCACTTCACCTGGGTCAGTTGCATAAGATTCACCTGCTTATGAGGTAATTACCCATTACACAGAACTTTCCTTGCTTGGGCATGCTTGAGCACCACAAAGTGGAATGTACTGAATATAAGACCATTCAAATCCATGCATGCATGTTGTGCTGCAATGGGTACATGGAATAAATCATATAGGGCTTATTGAATTTCCCTGTAAATGCTTGCTTTCTCTTGTTATAAATATTATTTATGTCACTTGACCACTAAGATGATTCATTTTTCAGTACCCCGTTATACTTGCCTGTAGTTGGGACTGCCAGATCTATGTATATTTTCTAACTGGAAGTAAAAATTACTAGTGGAAATGTCTACTGATTCAGGATCGACATTAATGATGTAATGTTTAAATTTGGAGAGTTCATCAGATAATAGCACACATTTTGCCTTTTTGTAGTCCTAATATATGGAGTCAGTATTAAATTATGTCAAGTGCCACCATTTGGCAGTATGACTTAAAAGCTGAGGGGCAGACTAGTGGGAAGGATACGTAGAAGCCATATCTGTGGGGACCAGCTGAAGAACACTTTGTCTCCTAGTGAGATTGCTAACTCTTTGTTCAATGGAATTTCTATTTATCAAATCTAAATATCTCTGAATATCCTCTACCTTAGATATGTAGGTGCTGCATTCTCTGTTGGGATAATTGAAGTCAACCCAGATTAAGGAGTTGTTAGCTAGAATATTTTCTTATAAAACTGTCAGAAGCTTTTGAATTAAGCATTAAACTATATTTTGGAAGCTTGCTTTGCCTATGGCAAGCATAATTTCTAGGAAGTCACTAGCACTGCCTAAGGTTATCAGTCAGGCTGGAAATAGGTAATAAAACACCACAGTCCAAACGTCACGGACCACAGAACAGTTTTGCCAGAATTTAATAGAAACTTAGGATGAAAACAGGTGCCTGACAAATATGAAGACTTCATCACTGTTTCCACCAGGCCTGAGGACATGATAGGCATATTTGTCTCTCGTTCTCTCCCTCTATATCTATCTATCTATCTATATATATATATATATAGAGAGAGAGAGAGAGAGATAGAGAGGAAGAGAGAGAGATAGAGAGAGAGAGAGAGAGACAGACAGACAGCCAGAGGAGAAAGCTAGAAATATAGTAGATATAGGGCCGGATTCATGATGGCTTGCACAGAGTCTAAGAGTAGAGTAAGACTCCATGCAGCCATCATGTCTGACGAGTGATCCAGGAACAGCCTGCAGGGGCATGCAAGAGAGCTCCTAAAATGGCTCTTAGACGGACAGGGCTGGGATATGCAAATTACCACAATTGCAGGTGAAAGGCATGCAAATGAGGTAGATTTGCGATTCAGGAAACCTGAACCTGTCCGAGTAAGAGCAGTGTTATTTGCAGAAATGTGCTCCGTTGACAACTGAGTACCATTCTGCAAACAGCAAAACGGAGCCGTGACAGCTCCAAATAAAGGTTGCATCCAGTTCAGGAAGCATGCCAATGGCCAAATATATGGCCATTGGCAATGTTTCCCGATGCAATATGAAAAAAAAAATTTTTTCTCCAATTTCCGATGTTTAAGTGTAGCGCACCACCGCGCAAACGGGCTGCACTCTAAAAAACAGAAAACTAAAAATTAAAACCCAGAAATGTGGTTCTTATTTAAATTGTTAATGTACAATGCAAGGGAATGGCAGGCTGAAGACAACATGGCCACCGAGTAGAGGTTGCTAAGGGGGGAAGCTCAGTCTAAGAGATGTATCCAATCATTAGTAGGCACTCCTATGCAAAGGAGGGTTAGGATAGTGAATCGCAAGTTTACATAGCAAATGAGCACAGTCAGTGGAGTGTAGGAGTAGGGGAGTAACAGAGTAGAAGATAGGTGACATCACGAGTGGGGTATGTATGAAAGAAGTGTAGCTCATTGGAGCAGAGTGGCATGTGTCAGCTGTCATTTAAACATCATGGAAAGAGGTGTGTCAATAGGTAGGCTAGGTAAAGGCAAGAAATGGAAGGTGTATGCCGTGGATAACACCAAAGTTTCTTGCTGAGCGGGTATGCACACGTGTGCGTGCCTGTAAACAGAGTGAACGCGTGTAAGCATGAGTGCGCGTGTTTAAGCAGCAGTAAGCATGTATAAGGCTGTTTAAAGAGTTGTAAGCGCATTTGCGATGGTGTGCATGCATTTTAACCTGAATAAGCAAGTTTTGTCCATGTAAGCATGTGTGCACGCGTGTGAGCTGCTGTGAGCGTGTTTGCGCTTGTGTGCGCGGCACTGCCCCCGAGGAAACAGAAAGGAAAAAGGAAGCACAACAAATAGTAGGAAGCTACCAGGGAGTACTTACAGAGCTAGCAGGTGAAAACAATAAGAATCAGGCAATTACACGGGCAGTAACTAGCCCAGCCCAGCCTAGCACTTAAAACTCTGCAAACAACAGTCCATTATGTTTCTCACAACAGACATTGCAGTAAGCTAATAGAAGTGAAAACTAAAAAAGCTTTACTGAGACAAAGAAATGTTAGGGGCTGCCATTGCTGTTATAAGGTGACATATGCAACATGCTGAGGGTGGTGACAATGGAAATGCTGCTGGACAACCCACAGTGAGGAGACGGAGAAGAGTGTACAGGCCCAGGGTAACCTACCAGGGGCTACATGAGCTGGAGATAGTGGAGTGCTATAGAGTGGACAGAGACCTCCTGCAGCAAATTGTTGAGCTGTGAAGGCCACGTCTCACACATAGAATCAACAGAGGCTAACCCATCCCAGTGGAACCCAAGGTGTGTATTGGCCTAAGAATATTAGCAACAGGTACCTTCCAGAGACCAACCGGTGATATGATGGGGGATATCACAGGCATCAGCATCCAGGGTACTGCACCAGTTCCTGGATGCCATGTCAGCACATGTCGGTGATCATGTATATTTCCCCAATTCCAGTGAGGTACTGGCCAGCAATATGCATCTCTTCCAGCAAATAGCAGAATACCCTGAGGTAGTGAGTGCAATAGACTGTACGCACATACGCATCAAAGCACCAGCCGCTGAGCGGGGTAGGGTCTACTTCAACTGCAAGGGCTTCCCCTCCATCAACTGCCAGGTTGTGTGTGATGCCCAGGGCATAATACTGAATGTGTGTGCTGGCTGCCCTGGAAGCTACCATAATCCACATATCTGGCATCTGACGCAGCTGTACCAGACATTTGCCAATGGGGACATCCCACATGGTCACCTAGTGGGGGATGCTGGCTATGCACTGGAGCCGTGGCTGATGACACCCATCAGAAATGCACACACACCTGAACAGGAACACCAGAATGAGGCACACGGACAAACACGTAATGTAATCGAGCATGTGTTTGGGCTGCTCAAGTCACGGTTATAATGCCTGGACACATCTGGTGGAGCCTTGCAGTACTCACCAACTACATGTACCCAAATTGTCATGGTATGTGCTATGCTACATAATATGATCCTGCGAAAACAGCTGCAGCAGGACCAGCATAGGCCTGGGCCAAACAGCCCCCCACCATTGCCAAGGCCATCACAGGCAGAGCATGACTCGGAGGAGGAACAAGCTGAGCCTGCACCAGTAGGCAGAAGGAGGCGTGCCCAGTATGCTTTGGCCTTGGCAAAGAGGCAACACATAGCACATACACTGGCTCAGTAGGAACTCTGGAAATGATACCTCTTTGACTTGCACATATAGTAAAAGGGATGCCTAAGTTGACACTACCTGCTTTCAAACATGTACAGGGAGTGTAGTATGTGCATCTGACATAGGCAGCCCTGCAGCACCACCCGAGGCATGATTGCCATGTGTTAAGCAATATAAAGCAGTGCTAAACAGCATTTACCACCATGTAGTATATGCAAACAATATCGCACACACCAACTAGCACAACTGTGGTCAATGTTGAGTAATATCGGGCAACGTCCAGCAATGTTGGTGAATATTGAGCAATGTCAGACAAGCCTGGTCTAGGTAGGGCATAGCTGAACAAAAGCCAACATGCTCATATTTGCTTAACTGGCCGTTAAGCAGTCTGGTCTGCTCAGTATGAAAATATAAAGCAGTGATGGGCCTCGAACCCAGGATACTGTACACTATAGTTAAAATACTGAACCACTAAACCATGACAGTATTGCAGTGGTCAGCCTGTATGAAGGAATGTTGATAAGTCTATGCAAAGTATCTCCTGGAAACCCTGCAGGCACAGCATAATCTCTGTTGAGTTATGACACAAAGGTGAGTCTTGCAGTAAGAACAGAACCTGACTTCCAACACACACAGTATAAATGTTAATATTGGTCATCTTCACACACATCAACAAATGTAGTGGACCTCAGATAGCAAAATACTGAAAGGTCACACTGGGCATGCTCACACACTTGAAAAATGAGACAAATGGCAGGCAACAAAACACAGAAAGGCTGAACTGGGCATGCTCACACACTTAGGCCATGTCTGAGTACAGCAGTGGGCCACACATATCTGGCAGTTGCAGGTGATGACCCAGGAACCTCTCGCTATCCAGCAATCCACCCAGTGCACACAGTTATATGACAACAGACACATATATAATATAGTGGGACCCTGTCATAATCAAATATGTTCTGCAGATACCTAAGTTGTTCATAGAAACTGGTAAAGCAAAGACGATAAAGACCTGCAAACAGTATCAGCAATAAACATTGTGCATCCCAAACATTAGCATAGGTTCAGAGGTCGATACAAGCCTAGCCAGATTGTGTTTGGCATTCGCAACCCTGTCAGATTACTACACTGTGTGTGTGAATAGTAGGTCACACAAGATAGCCCATGTACGTTTAGGCCATACCTCTCAACCTGGAAACATAAAAAATCTGGACAAGGCCCATGAAAAATATGTACAAATCTGTACGCTGATTAACATAACATTTGCATACATAATCACATAACCCCACCCACTCCAATGGAATCGTGGGATACCAACTTTCAAATGCAAACTAAAGATCAAAACGAAAATATAGCACCAGAGTCCCCTTGTAGCCATTCCAATGTCCCATTACTTGATTATTTTGCCCCATTTACCATAAACACTAATGTGTGCATACTGCTTTACTTCTACAATGATTATTTGGATTATATTTTTACATTTTATAACACAATGCACAAACACTAAGATATCTGCTAAACAAAGCAATACTGTCTCACAATGAAAATAGACTTGGCATTAAAACTTCTCTGCGCTTGAAACTCACATTCATAGAAACAGCATTGAAACCCACACCACATCCAAAGAAAATGCATCTGGCCAGTGGTGGATAAAGATTACCTTCTTTGGGCTATTTTCAAATCATAGGCCCCTTGCACACAAAACAAGAAACATATATGAGTTCTTTGATACACCTTCCTGACTTTATTAAATTATATTCATTGTATAATACAGCACACTTGTTAGACTTAAGTAGAGTGCATTTTAAATGTATTGTTTAAACATCTTTCCAGTAGGCAATGAAACAAAACGCATGAACCAATAATGCGAAAACTGCCCTATTCGGAACATTTCCATGATAAAAGTCTACTTACACACACACATATATATATAGTGCAGAATACATTCAAGCCAGTCTATGTCAGTATTTTAAATTGTAAGGGTATGCAGAAACCATGCATGCTTTATGTTACTGTTCAGCGTACAGACACATTTGTAAGTACACATGTTGAGGAGCTTCTTCTTACAGTTGTCATACAGCAAGGTAAAAGATTACAAGACACTGAAAATCAGAACTGAATGATCCATTTCTCAATGATCAGGGGCATAACCCTAGAAAAACAGTGCACTGTAACGTTTCAGGTGAAACTAACCACAGATGCCAGGAAGGCTAGAGCATGAAAGGAGTTTCCCAAGCATTAAATATGGTGTGTGGAAGAAGCCATAGAACAAATCTGTGCCGTAACACAGTGAAAGGCATGTAGTTCGGGGAACAAGAGCTCTTGAGATGCATGCATAGTTTTATGATGGCACAAAATTTATGATACATGCTATACCAGAAATAATGACTGAAGATGTAATGCTAACATCTCACAGTGGCATGACTAAAGAGGAAGGTATGCTTCATACTAGTAGTGAGATCAGGGGCGTCTGCCACATGCTGAATATGCCATTTGTAATATTAGTAAGTTACTTCAGAACATACTCTAAATATGCTGAGATGTTGTCCACTTAGTACTGTATTCTGTATGCCAAGCAGCTGCAATGACATTTATAGCCATTTATCTTGTTCTCCTGTTTCTGCACTTCAACATTACAAGTGAAGATGCTGGCAATACAAGACACACTAGGAGGATGTTATAGCAGGTAGGCCCCTAGATTCACAAAAGCCTGGTACATCACTATTGGCTTTACATAAGCAGAGAGTGAGTGAGCCACTGATAAAGGCTAACTCTAACAAGAACAAGCTGGGGTAGTAGTATCTTAGGCATGGTATTCATGCAACTACGAGAACTGATGGATGACGATCTTTCCGCTGCCATGTTTGCATGTTGTTAAGGTAGTGTAGAATATTGGTATTGGGATTGTTTACAAACACGCATGTTTAAGTTTAGCAGAGAGGATTGCAAGTTGCATTTTTGTATTGTAGAACTAAATAAAAAATTGATTTTTTCACACCTCCAAATTCTGTAGTGCCTGTTGACTAGTCACGTATTAAGAGTACTTTGAGTAATGTAAGTTTTAACGGAAAGACACGCATGACTAAGTTTTTCATGACATCACCTGTTGTTGCTTACTAGTGAGCAATCGTGCAGCAGTGAGCGTGTACATTTCCGTATTTTTGGTCATGTATTCAGTTGGTGGTTTTGGTTTACATTGTTAAATAACATTGATGTATTTTCTAAAGTTAAACTTTTTGTCGTCGAATAAATGATAACTAAAAGATGGTCAAAGTCGGAGGTTCAGAATTGGAGTTGCTATCCGATTATGGTGATTTTTAATGATTTAAAAGATGTAGTAAAAGGATTTGTAATGTCGCATTACCAAGAAAGGCATCTTTAAATAAATAACTTTAAGGTTTGGTTTATTTAATAATTTTATGCAGTACTTTTTGGCTGTTGTCACAAAATCGGGTTAGAATGCCACACTATTTTATTGCAAAGTCTTGGAGTTTTGAGAGTTATGATTGTAGATTTGTAATTACAGCAGACTTTGTTTCTGTTCTGCACTGCAGTCCAACAATGATCATTTGTCTTTAATAAGATAGTGGATTAAACACTCCAGTGCCACTTCTAGGCTGCTTCTGTGAAGTAACCGTTACCTGGCATATGCCATTTGCACAACCATAAACGCTTTTGGGATTTTATTTATTTTGTTTTGGGACAATACAGTTTGTGTGATGGTGGTTGAGAGACTTGTCCTGGACTCCCTTTATCAGCTCCATAATTTGTTTTAATTGCATACCTAAATATTACATTTTTTTTTAAAGGCAAACTTGTTAACAAAATTTACTTAAATGAATTGAAAGAGGTAGCGCACAGACACACACACTCACTCTCTCACTCACTCACTCACTTTTAAGCAGTACCTGTAGAAGTCAAGTCTGTTCTCGCAGCTTGCATCAGTTGTTTCTCCACCCCTTCTCCTTGAAGAAATTAAGTTTCCTTTTCTGCCTGCAGCAGCAGCAGCAGTTGTTCCTTTCTGTTCTCGCACCAACAGATAGATCCATGTAGAGCAGTACATAGCACTCCGTTCTCCGCGCAGATAGTTCCATTCAAACAGCCGGAAATGTATGGATGTGAGCCTTTGAGCTCAATTCCGACAGGCTGGCAGCACTGACATCATCGCGCACGTGATGACATCAGCCGAAAAGCGCGAAAAAAAAATTCAAAACCAAAAGCTGGAAAAAATCGGAAATTAAGGGGTGCCACTCGGGAACCGTGGCACCCCATCATTTGGACCCCAAAACTCGGTAAAAACCGAGTAATTCGGTACAGTTGGGAGGTATGGTTTAGGCTAGTGTGCTCTGTCTAGCAGGGACACAGAAGATATCCCAGGGGTAAACATATGATCACCCATACAGTCATCAAGATGTCTCCTGTAGGTGGTCAGTGGGTGGCTCTGCCTATGTGAAACTGGGATTACAATCCGGAGTGAGTGGAGCCTCTAGGATAAGAATCTGTCCCTCCAGCATGTCCTATTAGCATCTGTGCTGAGGTATATGTCCCTGAAGTGTGTAGCTCCAAGGGAGTCGGATATCCTGAGGTGGAGCATGTCCAGTAATTCTGGATTGGGTATATATGTACACAACAGGCACACATCATATCCGAGTAGGTGGTAAGTGACTGAGTAGAGCTGGAGTTACTGCATCCGAACTGTGCAGGGCATCCATGTGAGTCCCTAGATCTGCTTGGTGAGGAACTTCTGTGGCCAGTACAGTTGCTGCAGATGTCGGTTAAGGTACACCCCAAATGTGGCATTGTAACCAAGCATGGTTGTGATGAGTATAGGGGCACAATGACCTCACTCGATCTAGATGTGAAATCATATGGGATAAGGTGGCCTATATAGAAGGTCTGTCCAACCACTTTGGCAACGTGATTGTCAAAGGCGACAGTACAAACAAGTCATGTCCCCAAACCCCTAACAACTTCTACCATATGTAATGGAGTACTACCTATGTGGTAATGTGTGGGCATGTTGTTATTCCCAAAGGGGATCACTATGCAACTAATGGCATTTAGCTGTAGGCCATGGCTCAGGCACCAGTCATCCATCTCTGTGAGACCCTGTTTGAGTATGCATGTGGCAGCTAGAGAGTTGATTATGGCACCCAGTTTGCAGTCAAGTGCGAACATGGTCAGCCATATTCCCCCTGTGGTAGCCTGTACATCAGACAAATATATACTGAACAAGAGAGGTCCCAGGCCCGAGCCGTGTGGGATGCCACATGTAACTGGTGTATAGTCAGACATGGCACCTGCAATTCTGACCATGTGGTTGCTATCCCTGATCCAGGTAGCAATCCATCGTGTGAGATATGTGTCCATATCGATGCTGGTGAGCCTATGCATAATGGCCCAGTGGGTTATTGTGTTGAAGGGTTTTGGAAGGTTCAGGTCGGCTGTGTGGACAACCGTCCCTATGTCGATGGATCTGTTAAATGTTTAAAGAATACAAACAGGTTCAAGAGGCAAGATCTGCCCACAACAATGCTGAAATGTGTAGGATACAGTGTCTGTAGGTTGCCAATGTCTATGTGTATCAGTCCCATGACAATACGCTCCATAGCTTTGCAGAACTGGCTAGTTAGGCTTATAGGGCAATATTGTCTGTGGTCCGTTGTGGCACCAACTCTGTGGAGTGGGGCCACTGTCACTGTACACCATTCCGTGGGTACATATCCTGTAGTAACTCCGATATTGAACAGTGATGTAATGTGAGGGTTACGTCTGTCATGAATCTCATGTAAGATGCAGGCCGGCACACCATCTGGTCCCATTGATGCTGTGATGTATGCTTTGGGGAGGGCAGCACTCACCTGTTACTGTGTGACGTCAGGGAGGGTACACTCTGTTGGGATGGATAGTTGCTCCTTAGGGGTGATGGGGGGGAGACATCTGTACTGAACCTGTTTGCCAGGATGTTGGTAATGCCAGTGGGTTCAGGGTAAGTTTAGTCAGTATGCAGTAACTCACAGCATCAGTGAGTGTCCACCCAGGTTCCTGACATAACTGAAGAAGGCCGTGTGATAGTCCCACGTGTCTGGTGCAATTGTCCGGTAGAAGCGGACCTTAGAAAAGTTCATGAGTGATCGTAGCTGTCTGCTAGTACAGATCACAGATACCTTCCCCGTCTGGGATTGTGCTCTATCATGTAGTAGCTTCCTCCTGATGTTGTACAGCTTATTAATGGCTGGGGTCTACCAGACAGGTCCCCTGCCATTGGAGGAGTGAGTTCTGTTGTTATTTGGGATAGCACAATCCATGAAGTCCACTAAGTGTCCATAGAATGTGTATGTAAAGGATTCAGCAGTCTGAGCCATATTTGCCACTGTCTCAGGGTCTCTGAAGGATACCACCTTGCTTTGGTGAAGTGAGACGTTGGCTCATGAGAAGTTCACCAAGATTGCCCAGGATGGGTGTGTGGAGGGTATATGTATGTCCAGTGAGATACATGTATGTTCTGACCTTAACAATGAAGGGTATACCGCTGGTGTGGAACATAGAGTCCCCATGTTGGTGATGATCAGGTCCAATATGTATTCCCCCTTGTGGCTGTGCTGACTGGTTGTGCCATAGCATATGAGTCTACAAATTGTAGCGACTATTGGGTGAGGGTGTTGGGGCTTGAGTAGTATCCCCAGTCAATATCTGTGTATTTGAAGTCACCCAATATAATGGTGTTTGTGGAGATCTTCATATTCTCCCTAGTTCCCATGAAAGCCGAGAGTGGTTCCTGAGTTTGGGAGGGTGGTCTGTAGCAGGCAACAAACTGAAAGGCAGTTTTGCACAATGGTAGTTGTATATGTATGGTCTGTGATGCTTTGTGCAGTGCTACTAACCCGGAGGTGTGTGTATCTGTGATGTATATGGATACTTCCCCTAGTTGTGTTGTCTGTTCCAAGTCTTGTGGTCAGAAAGCATGGTATGAAACATAACCTGGTAGTGCTGGTGTGCATAAGTGAGCCTGAACCAGGCATCTGTTAGTGCACAGATATCATAATACTCTATACTAAGGAGAGTCCTGAGTGGCCGCAATATGAGGGTAACACATCTGGTGTTGAGCAGCATTACCCTTAGTTTTATTTAACCTGTAATGTCTATGGAAGTGGGTTTGTCTTTTGAGCCCTGCTTAAAAAAGGCACTAAGGTGGTAGAAAGACCCTTAGCCAGCATTCGAACATCCAAGGGTGACAGGTGCAAGCTGTCCATAGTGAAGCTAGGTGGCATGTCGAGCATGTCACCACAGGCTGACAGACACTGTATCCCCTATTAATGACACCAATTTGTTAGCCAACTGTTAAATGTGATATGTTTGTCTGTATACTGTGACATCATAATTGGTGGGTGTAAGATGCTAGACAAGGTCAGGGTCATACTGGCCTGGGCTACATGATCAGAGTGTTCCTCCATGTATCATGTCATGTGGTCCAGGGAGTAACGTCTGAGGTTTTACGCAGCAGCATGGACAATGATGGTGCCAGTCTTGTACTTGCTTTGGAGTGACCTGACTGCATGTGTTATGTGGCAGATCCTGGCACGCGACAGACAGCCCAAAGTGACTATTCCCTTGTTTGGGCTGGTGAGTGGTACGTCAGTGTGTCTGACAATAACTGTCGCCTATTACAAGTGTATTAAGTGTGTTTTTTAGCCCGAAGGACAGTGACTGTGTGGCACACTGACATTGTGAGCTATGTGATATGTGTGTATTGTAGTGGGATAGCAGTTGTGTGTGTGTCTGCTTTGGAAGTCTCTGCTGCTTAGGCAGAGTTCATTTACAGCATCTGAGTATGTCTATGTGTGATAATGTGGTTTGAGTGCTGTCGCTATAGGATATGTGAGACTGATAGGTGGTGTGTGTGGTTACCTTCACCACCTGATAGACTGTGCCAGTCATGGGTCGAGAGAGTTCAGCACCCTGTATGTCTATATAGGTGCATCTCACACATATATCTGAGTTTGTCAGGAGGAGGAGAGGGTTGTCTGTGTACATGAGGCATATGTGACATTGTGTTAACATCACAATATTCACCAGCTGGACTGGAGAGTACACATGAAACCGACCCCTGGACATGCCAGGATATTATGATGACATACTCTGTAGCCTGATCACAAAGGATCAGTACGGTGTTAAGTGTGTAAAAGAGTATAACAGGGATTAGTGCTCAGGTTTGTTGGTGTTTTGTAAAGAGTAGCTGAGAAGGAGTCCAGACTGAATCATGACACCTCCTTCAGCTATGTCATAAATAGCAATGTACACCCAAATATGTCCTGAGTCAGGGCCAACCGTACCTGGCTGAAAATGCCGACATCCTGTCAGACAGGCCCATATATACATACCCACCTCCCACTGACGATAATCCATATCATCATACCAGGAGAGCTCCCCCCAAAGTCAAAAGCATGGCAGCAATTGGATGACATTGTTTCCCAATATGTTTCATGCATAAACTACAGAACAAACAGATCCTGCACCTGAACAGTCAGCTGAGCCTCACCCCTACACAGGATGTGGAACCGTTGAATGTGTTACAGCAACATATGGCACTCCCCACAAGTGTTGGTGCACAACACACTATGGGAAGTACAGTCCAGTACGCCTATGAAGTATGATCTGCAAGGTCATGGAGTCCATCATGGTTGAAGTCATAAACAGAGCTATTGGAAGCTGACATACACACAACCCTACAAACTGTGGTATGTTCATGTGCGGATCATGGTTCCCAAACATGCTAGACTGTTTGCAAGGCAGCCACCCAGGACATACATCTCTGAACACAGCTACACATGTCTCACATAGACTTTGAATAGTCCTTTAACAACATCCCAGACACATGTAGTATCCACAAAACCAACAAGCTGTGCGTAAATATGTGTTGACATATGAAGGAATGTCAATGTGTCCACAGATAGATCACACAAGGTAAGGATTATGAGGTCCTGTTCAAGCTGATGACACCTGCTGACCCACATGGACCATTCCTGGAATGGCATAAAACAAAGTGTACACACATCACCATGTCCAGTCTGATGATGTCACCATCCTACAAATATAGCAGGAGAAGGGAAACCAGCCAGTAAAGCAAATAGAGCGCCATGTTAATCAGTCTCTCTCTAATATCATAACAAAGTTAGGTAGGGGTTTGAATCCTGCAAACACTGACAGTGTGTGTGTCACTGTTGGTCAATGCGGTGTGGGTTTTGGTTTTACTATGGTAAGACATATTATGATTAAAACAGTGAGGTACATTCCTCTTTGGAAAGTCTGATGATGTCACCATCCTACAAATACAGACGGAGAAGGGTTACCAGCCATTAAAGCAAATAGCGTGCCATGTTAATGCGTCTCTCACTAGTATCATAACATAGTTAGGTAGGGGTTTGAATCCTACAAACACTGAGAGTGTGTGTGTCACTGTTGGTCAATGCAGTGTGGGTTTTGGTTTTACTATGGTAGGACATATTATGATTAAAACAGTAAGTGCATTGCAGACATCAGGTATCTGCATGGCAAATATATATGTGTACATGTCCCCTCAATCAGTACATAGGTGTGAAGCCTGTATACTACATGAATACATCTGTTTCCATTGACAGGTTGTGCCACTGCTTCTCAGATCATAGGTCACATATGTATGTATGTGACAAGGCCACCAACTGTTATGATCTGTGGCCAAGGTCATATGTGCCACACACACCCATGACAGTTATTAAAGAGTAGTGTGAGTGAGGGTATATGCCTGGGGTATATGTCAGACATGTTCATACACAACAACAACTGGCAATAATGGACAGTCTGTATAGGTGTACAACTGCCTTGTGGATATGCATTCAGGCCTCTAATGTCTTATGTGATAAACTAAGGGACTCCACAATACCTATGGATATGTGGTTACCAAGGGACACATGACATAACACGAGGCTGTATGTACACATTGGTACCCAACATACATGTTGAGGTATACCATCGATGTGGTACTGACAGGATAGTATGTATAGTAAATGTGGATGACTATGCCACAGTCGGCTTACTGCTATACAGCATGTATCAGACAACAGGTATCTGTCTGTATGATACCCTTGTGTAGGATATGCGTCCCATCCAGGAAATGCATTGTAGGCCAATGCATGCATTTCCAGATGTGGATGGACACATCCCTAGTGTGTTTGCATGTACCTAAGGGGGCTATATGCCAAACAGGTGTGGTCCCAGGAATGGGTGGCGGTCAATACCACTGGCTAGTGTTAGAGTATAGTACCGGAAGGATCCAACAGTTACTGAGCTCCCTACAACTGTGTGTCATTTGTCAGGACATCATCCAATGATTGCTTATAGTCATGCTGTTGAGGCTGTGTATACTACCAGACCACAAATCACTGACAGATATTAACAGTATCACCCACAGCATAGTGTCAACCCATGTCATGCACACAGGTGGACCCATGTTAGTACATAACTGTAGTAGAATGCATACTGGCCATTGAAAGATACTATGAGATGTTAACAATGTGTACTACAGGGTATGCCGCACGTCCCTTGTGTCCAACATGCACGTACATGCAGACAGTGCACACCCACCATGTTCACAGATGTACACTTGCTAATCTGTACTGCACACATCACACACGTACTGTCCACTCACTAACACATGCTGACAACACATTACACTTCAGCCAAGTGGCACATGGGTGGCCACTACATACTCAGACCTAACAGTGGTGTAAACAATGCTACATTGACAATCAGAGCTTTGATGCATAATGCCTGCTCAGACATACCTACAAGGATGTCATTACACTTTCCTGTTGACAACATGCTAATATTGCTACACTGCTATAATGTCACCCTGTGCATCAGCACCATGTTAGCCTGTTCCTGCATCAATGTTACAGATAACAGGAGGTGACACAGGTATCATCATATGCACAGGGTGTGTTGTTCTTTGCCAGAGCCTGTCATTGACCCATGTGTGTGTGTGTGTGTGTGTGTGTGTGTGTGTGTGTGAGGGACAACAGTACAGCATGGGCCAATGTTGATGTAATGTGTGTGTGTATGTGTGAGCCCTAGTTGTTTGGTTAATGTGTGTGTGTCTGCATGCACACAGCTCCACCATGTGGCTGCCATATACGGTAGTTTGTGGGACAGCCACAGACTGTACCTGCTAGGCTGTACAGATCACTGTCTCCTGCCACGGACATGTGCCTGGCAGGGGTGCTACCGACAGTAACGGGTACCAACCCCAACTAGGTACTGTCATCAGAGGCAGAGGTATGACGACTGGACCCATGTCCCTGCTGGGACTGGCCAGAGCCACGTGCACGTGGTCTACTGGGATGGTGAATGGACAGGCCAGCCCCAGTATGGCTGGGGCTAGTACTGCCACTACGGGAGTGGTTGTGAACTGTGGGCCATCTGCGACCACTGCCAGCTGTTGCTGTTGCTGGCATGAGTCCGCGTCGATGTTGAAACCGTCCCACACGGTCCTGGCTCATGGAAGATATATTGTGGAGGGCATCTACTGTCTCCCCCCAATGTCTATCAATGACCTCGGTGTAATTCCGGATGGCACCAACAAGGTCATGGATGATGTCATTGATAGCGGTGTAATGGGCCCTCTGCGCCCTAAGTCCCTGTCTGGTGTACTGTTCCATATGTGCCTGAGCCTCCATTACAGCCAGGAACATACTGGACGTTGTAAGACCTGTGAGGGCACGTCTGCCAGGGGCAATACGACCAGCGGTGCTCCCCCGAGAATCCCTGGACCTCCGCCTATGTGGTACCATTCCAGGAATCTGGCTATGGCTGCTATGAGAGGATGCAAGTGCCATGGGTACCACACTCTCCTGGTCAATGCCAACTGTATGCTGTCCCTTGCCTATGGCCATTGGTGATGAGGGATGTATTGACAGTATGAGTGTGTGCATAGATGGGGTTGAACGCTGTGTACTGTCGAATGGAGGACGAATGACAGACCCTGTCAAACCTTCCTGTGCCAGAATACGTCTCATCATCACCACTATTCGTGGCAGTGGCTTCAGGTTCCCTGCTGCTTTCGGCCACCCCTAACTCAGCACCTGTGAGAGGAAGACAGGAAACACACTTTACAGTCTGCACATGATGCATGCACACATGCACACATGCACACATGCACACATGAACACATGAACACATGCACACATGCACACATGAACACATGAACACATGCACACATGCACACATGCTCACATGAACACATGCACACATGCACACATGCACACATATACACACCTCACTACAGCACATACACACACACACACCAGCAATCCAACACATACTCTATAGTGGGTGAAGGTGGGTGTCAGTATCACAAGGGAGTCACCACACACGTGTCAGCATGCAGAATATGTGTTGCACAAGACCATGCAGTGCAAGTGTAGACGCCCCTATTTCATGGCAGTGTGCATGGCTTTGATGCAACTGTGTAGTTGTTCAGTGATTGGCTACACCCTGGAACACAATGTGTACCTGGACACAACATTGCTGTGCAAGTATTATCAGCTCTGTAATGCCCTGTGCACCATCACTCACAGGTATACATGGCATGGCTGCATGTGTTTTCTGTGTGACACATAGATTTCCATGTCTGAGTACAGTGTCTGTGTCCATAGAAGATAATAGTGGCCACAGGTGTAGCACATGCATGCTATGTACACACACGGGATGAATGGTGCATGTTGACGTGAAAGAATCCCAGTGCTCAACATGGCCATCGTACAGTGGTAATGGTGAGTGTGGGACATATTGCAGATATGTCGGTGCCAGCCATGGCATGGCATGCTACACGACTGCAACATTAAACACAACTCATACCCAATGTGTGTCATGTGACCTATACACCCACTAGCATTCCAGGACATATATGTGACACTTTGTTCGGATGGCAACTGCTGTGCATATTGTGTATACTGACATATGTAAGCACACACACAACATGCTATGCATATTGTGTATAGGTGCATATGTTTGCACACACACATCACTGAGGTGCACAGCAATGACTGCTATGAGTAGTACTGTGGTCACTGTAACTGGATGGAGTGTAATACCCTGTGCCATCATCATCATCATGCATCTTGTGGTCACTCACAGTTACTAATGTGTGCAAGACCACCGCCTAGCATGCTGTAACTGAACTGCAGTGCCGTGGCTATGTTCACAATTAAACAGCCACTTTGGACATGGGTGTGTGAGGTGCCCAATAGGGAACATTGCCTAACATGACTGTGTTATGTGTTGAAGAGTGTTGCACAGCCCCATGATAGGCCTCTACCCCTAAGGTACATCATGTATGTGTGCATGACATGTGGGATACTGAAGTGCGACCTTACAGCAGGTGTGTGATAATGCCAAATGTAGCATGTTTTCGTGTACTGGATATGATAAACGTGCTCTGTTGTGTACAGCTGTAGCAACTATGCATATCCAATGTGCAGTGTAGCATTGCCACAAATGTGTCTGCTGCTCTGTGCATTGCATGAGATTGAGGCAGCTACTGACTTCACTGAGATGTTTAATGTCTCACAGCAAACATGCACAGCATGCATTATGCGTAGGTGTGTTACATGTACATGGCTTACACCTCACCTATGACATGCACATGTCATTACCAATATTAAAGTGTTAACACACTCACCAGCATGTAGCATCTGCCCTGCTGTCACACCAGAGGGACCTACAAGAATATGAAACAGTTTGTCAGTGGCCACAACTGTGGCATTGCTACTGTGAGTGTGCTAAACTACAGTCAACAGTCACAGGTGTACAGATACTATTCTAAATATCAGTATTGCACACAACAGGCAGCACAAACTGCTGAACACACAGTACACATTTCACATATGCATATTCTAACAATACAGGTAACAGTAGCCTACAGCTAGGGCATATTACCTGCATGCTCCATGTCATCATGCTGGGTGGCTCCGGCCTCCATGAAGACACATGTATGATGCTGTTGCTGCTGTAGGCCAGGAGCCACCATGCTTAGGAGCAGCTCTTCCACTCTGGTGCGGGGGGGGGGTGTATGGCCACCCCACCACCTGTGGCAAGCTGTTGTCTATGGACATGTCTAATTAAATCACTGCAGTGATGGTATACCTGCTCATATGTCCGGTTATGCATGCCTATGTCATTTACCCGATGGACAAGATCTTGCCACAGTACAGTATGCTCATGCTGGTGCTGGCTGGCCCTGAAAAACAGCAGTGTATTGTGCTGCACCAGGTTGTTGTGTATTTCCTGTTCCTCCGCAGCTGTATATGATGGATTGCATTGATGAGCCATAACCCTGGAAGACAATTAAATGATATGTGTGAGCAAGTCATGTGGCACACTTAACATTATTAAGTACAGATATCACTTAACTGCCATATATAGCATCTGTTTGTCTGTCAGAGGATACACACGTTCAATACCACATATCAGTGCTCAGCCCACAACTGGCTGACAGTGCCTGCCACACTCCATATAACAAACCAGTATACACCAGTACTCGGCACACTGTTTGGGATACAATGCACAACCTCGCCATCGGGGTATATATCAAGCTAATGCATGAAGAAATATGTCATCCAATGCAATGAATGTAAAGTACATTTACAGTATTACCAGTAAACCACCCTAGTCATTGATGCCATACCCCTACCTGACATATGTGCACGTTTGTTAATATAGCTGGCATACTGCTGTAACAGAGTATACATGTTGCTAGGTACACACATATACCCTGTAACACACATGTGATTGCATGCATCGTACAGGCATCATTACACACACATCAGACATACATACAACACACAAATGTATGCCGACACAGATGAGCATTACCTGTGTACCTTACAGTACTGTGTGCCCCTACTTACAGATACCTATGCCTGAGGTATGTAATCTGTGCAGACTACAGGAAACACACAAGACAGTGTTACCAGGGAATGTGAACATACACCATACTGTGCTGTTTAGACCTACAGCTTCAGGTAGTACAACAGTTCATATGTGAGCTGGATTCACCAGCAGTACCACTTACTGAGCATACATGTATTGCTTCAGCCTACAATGGAACACCACAGTTGTACACAAGGAACTACATCACAACATATGCCATCCTACTATGTCTGTATCCAAATAACTGACACATCTTTCTCTGGCCTCACACCTAGGACACAAACTACCATGACAGAAACAAGATCACATTAAGCTATCACACCTTTACAGACCTTGCACACATTCACTGTCACACTCATTCCACCTCACATAGCAGGTATTGCACTGAGTACATGTGTGTGTGCAATGTGTCATAGGTAGGTAATACGCTATTGGCCCTAGGGCCTAGAGCAGCCTAGCCATATGCTACCCTGGCCTTTGACACACATGTAATGTGATTTCACTTGCTCCTGTCAACCGGATACACAGAGGTGATTCCCAGGGCATATTACCTATCTCCCAAACAATCATCAGGGATATGTATGACATCTGCTAATGAGGAGCCTTGTTTGTTAATGCTGGGTGGTTTAATCCAGAGTATGGCATATTTTTGGATAGGAACCTGTACCTCCAGCATGTGCTGTTTAGTGAGGTGGCGAGGATTAGGGCCCTAGGTCATGGAGCCCGGAGGGATTGTGAGGTGTTGACATGGTGGTTGGCCGACTGCTATGGGTGTGACATACCTCTGTATGTCCGGCAGAGGTAAGCTCTGGGTGGGAGGTATGCAATGCACTCTAGTTGTGGTTTTGTGAGACAGTCTGCATAGGGCATGTGTTTGAGGGCAGTATTACTCTTTGTGAGGTATGTCTGTGGCTTTTCCACTTGCTGCAGTTGTCATGTGAGGTACATACCACATGGGGCACTGTGATGAGTAGAGGGGAACACTGACCTATATTTCCCTAGATGACACACCTTTTGTGATGACACGTACCATGTAGACAGATTACAAGACTACTGTGGCACTGTGATTATCAAATGGAAGGCTACTGTCCACCTGTGTCCCATGTTCCCTTCTGCCACCTTCAGTGTTAGGCAGGCTACCACCTATGTGGTAGTTACTGGGTAAAGTGTTTTGGAATGGGGTATGGCACTGCAGTACTAACACTGGTGTTCAGTCCATGCCTTGGTCAACAGGCACCTGTTGCAGTATGTATGACCACGTTTCTCCCTCTCTCTCTCTCTCTCTCTCTATATTTATATATATATATATATATATATATATATATATATATATATATATATATATATATATATATATATATATACATACATATATACATGTATACATCCATTGCTGTACATATAGATGCACATATAGGCACATATACTGCCCACCTTTCATGGTGGGGATGTCAATTATGCAACAGTTGTGAGACATATGGTTATGTAATAATATTGCACAGTGTTGTGGAGAATGCATTTTGCTGTCCTCAGGCCATATAGCTGTTGCAGGCCTCACTGCCTGTAGCTCAGTCCCACAGCGTTTAACCACCACATGACATATACTGGCACTGCTTGCTGTCTGCAATGCCACACACTACAACCTACATACATATGTGCACATAGCAACCTTCAACAACATATGTATGTCCAGCCTTCACTAACAGTTGCAGTATGTCCCTTGCCCTATGCACATGTGCATATACATATAGATACGGACTGCTGCCACATATGGATGATTCACAGTATGTAGAGTACCCTTCAGACACATCATTCGGATGCCGGCAAATACATATCTGTTACATACCTTACCTTTGTATTCCTCACCTCCGTCTGTTGTAGCTGTTGATTTATTTTTATTTATTTATTTATTTTTTGGTTTTGGTTTCCTCTGTGCGTTGGTCTTTCTTTTCAGTGTCTGTCTCTTACAGCCTGTTTGTCTCTGTCTCTCTGTCTATCTGTCTCTGTCTGTCTCTCTCTCTCTCTCTCTCTCTCTCTCTCTCTCTCAGTTGGTGCTGTGATATTATTGCATGTGTGGACAGCAAGTACAGGCTTCTTTTCTAAGTATCTGCACATGTGCATGTGATGGCCTCTGCACCAATTAGTGCCCACCATTTCGTAATTGCATGCAGCCTGCTGTGCCTTAATTGCAGTACTCACTGTGATTGCAGAGCACTGCTATAAAATGCTAGGTTAGGTAGGCATAGCCCTTTCATTTGTGCAAGGTGGGGCCCATGCTTGTTTGCTGTGGACACTGTTGTCTCAGTCAGAAGGTTGGTATATGTCTCATATCTGAAGCTAGGGTTGTAGCCAGTGATATGCATGTTGTGCTGAAACCTGACTGTTGCTTCTACCAGTGCACTCTTCTCAGTGTGTAAGTTTACTCACACCTCCTAATGCTAACACTGGATGCATGGGAGTATGTACTTTCTTTTCGAATTAGAGAATTAACTGGCATACATCAGTAGTTATTGCAATGTGTTTCTATGGCTTTCCTATTTTCCCTTTACATTCACTCATTGTAATGCATGATATATTTCTTACAGCACAAAGTTCTTGTGTGGCTTAGTGGTACTGCATGCAGACTGGTGACCCCAAGGTATGGGGTTCGAGACTTACAAGGGTATTTTATTTTGCTGCTGAGCAGTACAAGGGCCCTGTCATACACAGTGACTAAGGCACTTGTAAGCAGTTGTAAGCAGGTTTGCGTGGGTTTGCACGACGCTTAGCTAAGCACACACACATGCGCACACTGGTGCAAACCCGCTTACTATTGTTTACAAGTGCTTACTCTCGCTAACCCCTGCGCTCATTTCTTTGACAGAAAAGTCAATGGGGAGATAGGAATGTGGTGATAAAGGGTGCACAAAGAGGGGAAGACAGTAGGGAAACCAGCACGGGATGTACAGGATGGGTGTGGTGAAGTTCCATAGCTGTCCATTTCTTTACCAGCAACAGCTGTGAATATGCAATACATTAGGAGTGAAATTTGAAACCTTCCACACCTGAGAGAGGGGTGAGGACAACTAAGTATGTTGTACTACCAATTATGAATATCAGGCACATGCACTGTTTGTGAACTGCTATACTGTCATTAGTACTTTACTCACTTCTGAACAGTTTGCGGTTTGTTTGTGTTGACATTAGCACAGTTTGCTCAGGACAACTGGACATATTTCATTACTGTGTATGCCTACCTACACCCGTGGGTGTGCCTGACTACACAGGTATATGGTACTTTTGGGTAGGGGTGCAGAACTGTGGAGAGCATTATTTATTATTGTGTGCTGTTTATCTTGCTGAACATGCAGAGTTGCTGTGTACCTGTTAGTCTATAAAGGCTAGTAGTCTGTCTCAGTAGCTCCCACCTGTGGACATATCCAGATGGCAGACAGAGGTTAGCTTAGTATCCTTTGACTGTGCACCACACCAGTCTTTTCAGCACCTGAACAATGGCATTGTCACAGGTGGTTGCTAGCAGTACATGGCTACATCCTTTGATATTTCTGTGGTGTACTCCTACATACGGGTATGCTTGTGGAATTCATTCTACAGCAATTTGCTGAGTGTGTAACAGCAGACAAGTTGATATGCCTGTGTGTTTCTGACACTTCCAGGCCTCAGATACTCTCAGGTAAATATTTGAACAGCCTTAGGGAAAGGTACATATAAGTGGGATACACCTGTGATATATTTCAGATATTTTGCTGTTGAGACTTTGGGGGATTCGGAGCTTATGTATTACTACACATTTTCTGATGTGCAAGCAGTGTCTACTCTCACTTATTGACATTTTTCATTAAGTGAGATTCCCCACCTTTCTGCCTACTGTTAGTATATTTCACAGGGAGTCAGAGGGGCACAGCTAACATTTGTTTGCAAATCAGGGACATCCCTGTAAATCAGTCACAGTTGGGAGGTCTGGCCCCTGACCTATTCAAATATGCCAGTGTTTATCCTGCTCTGATACTGTGTGAGGTTTGTAAGGTGCTACTGTAACATTATTCCCTACTAGCATGGCTGGTTCTCATTTCACAGTCATGTCATGCAATTCCACAACACTTGCTGGTTGAGGGCCACAGAACAAGATTTGTGTTATGCCATTCCTATTTTCCCTTTACATTCACTCATTGTAATGCATGATATATTTCATTCAGCATCACATTATTGTATATCTGCTGTGGCTTAGTGGTACTTCATGCAGTCTTGTGAGTCCAAAGTCTGGGGTTCGAGACTGACAGGGTTATTTTATTTTGCTGCTGAGCAGTACAAGGGCCCTGCCATAGAGTAACTAAGGCACTTTTAATCAGTTGTAAGCAGGTTTGTGCGGGTTTGCGTGATGCTTAGCAATGCTTAGCTAAGCGCACACATGTGCACACTGGTGCAAACCCGCTAACTACTGCTTAAAAGTGCTTACTCCCGCTAACCCCCGTGCTAATTTCTTTTAAAGAAAAGAAAATGGGGAGCTAGGAAAGTGGTGAAAACAGGGGGCACAAAGAGGGACACACAGTAGGTAAACAAGCTCGGGATGTGCAGGACGGGTGTAGGGAAGGTCCATAGCTGCCCATTTCTTTAACAGCAACAGCTGTGCATATGCAATGAATTTAGAGTGAAATTTGAAACCTTCCACCCCTGGTTGAGGGGTGAGGACAACAAAGTATGTTGTACTGCCAATTCTAATTATCAGCTTACATGCTTGTCCGATGGACATGTGTGCAAAATGGGCAGCTATGTATGGGGCATAATTTTGTTGTGGGTACAGATTGCCCTTTTTTTTTCAGGTGAGAGTGGGAAGTGAGGTAGAGGAAGTAGGTATGTCTGGGGAGGTAGGTTGGGAAGGTAAACAGACAAGACAGACAAGATGCATACAGGGGCGGTGTATGACACATGGGGTGGGTGACACAATTGATGGGGTCGGATGTTTGGAAATCACAAGCCCATGAGGCCAGAGATGGTAACAGTGGAACTGAGATCACCACCCATGGGCAGTCACCACTGAACCTTCACAGCCCCGAGGGTGGCTGTGCTGGGGGCTGCGTAGGATGGGCAGACTCACCCGTGAGATGCGCCACTCTCGCCTCAAGCTGGCGTAGGGGATCAGTGACTGAACGCTGGATCTCCCTACGCACCACAGCCCAGACCCTTTGAAGGGTGACAGGGGGCCCTTCTCCGTCCATGCTTGCACGGGGGGATGAGCCCCATCACCTGCAGTGCTTCCACCCGAAGGTGGCACAGGACCAATTGAGGAGGGGAGCCTGGGCTGGGCACCGGACCTGCTGGTGCCAGGTGCACTCGCTGGCTGAGGAGGGACAGGTGGGTCCGTTGGGACCGGCCTTCCCATACGTTCTGTGATTAGGTGTGTTTAATTACAACATAAGCAAAACAGCATTCCAGATTAGTTGTAACAGCATGCAATAATATTCCCATTAACCCAACACACCAAGGGTACAACAGTTGAACAGCAAGCATAACACATGCATATATTGAACCACAGTGGTTACTCCAACAATGTGCAGGGATGTTTGGTAGCAACAGGCCACCATGATTTTGGTGTTTAAACAGGGCACATGCATCAACGTGAATGCAAATATTTATAGAACAATAGGACATATGTCCCAACAAATATTTAAGATTACACATACCCGGTGAAGTATGGAATTGCATGGTTTATGCACATACAGTAGGGTGTATAAAAAACCTCGGTTAACATCTTATAATGACCTTTTAGTCTACACTACATTCCTAGTGACTGCAAGTGTATATCCCCTACATGTATTATTACACTTGCCACCATACATTCGGTTATGTACTGGGTCTGGCTAGTTCAATATATGCCTGACCTATATCTGACATACTAACTGTCCAGGATGCAGATGCTACTGCTACATATTTCTTGATTGCATTTATATTTCTTTATCTACATATCTGGGATGTTTTCACATGACATTTTCACTTCGATTTGTACAGAACCCTGCATTTCTTGACACACACTCACATTTCTGAGGAAAAAATAACATGCTACACATGTGCCAGGTTTACTTATTCATGCTAGCCATTAACTGCCTGTTGTGGACTGTATATATGTTTCACAGCTACTAGTACTTCCATCACCCACTTTATATGGGACTGCACAACTCTGGGTTGCCAGCACCATTTCAAACAGTACTGTTTGTATACTGCAAGGGAACAACAACATTTCAGACTCTGTGACACAGACACACTCTTGGTTTTAGACCTTTATTAATGACATTACACACTTTTCCACAGGCTCACTCCTTTATTTGTTTTAACGGTGTATATGGCAGACATGTTCAAGACATATTATACCTTTATTAATAGGTTAGAACAATCTTTTTTCAGGCTCACTCACTTATTTTATATGACAGTGCCTGCAGAGATATTATTCCAGACATAAGTTACCTTTCTTAATGGGTTTCTGCACTCTTTTTCTGTCTCTCTGATGTTTTTATCTGACAGTACATGCAGAGAACGTATTCAGGCAATTTTATGGCTGTATTATTGGACTACAACACTTTCTTTCATGCTCTCTCCCATATTTTATATAACAATACATGCAGAATAATCACTAACCTGCCTAGTGGTGCAGCCATAGCAGCCTATCAACATAGGCTTGCTGATTCATAGCACGGTCACCTGCAGCTGTAAAGTAAATGAAGAGATATTGAGACATACCTATCCGTTATAACGAAAACAAGTGTGATACTGAAATGTATTTATTTAGTTACTTCATCTTGCCCTCACCAAGAATGATGCCACAGTATAAAGACAAAATGATCAGTTTCAACAATTGGCTAAAGTATTGGTGTCATTGAAAGGGGATCCAGTGTCTGTCAGCCTGGGATGACATGCTCGACAAGCCACGTTGCTTCGCTAGGGACGGCTTGCACCTGTCACCCTTAGGCTGTCGTATACTGGCCAAGGCTCTTGCCACCCCAATAGTGCCTTTTTTAGGCAAGGCTCAAAGGATAAACCCACATCCATAGACAACCCAAGGATAAAAAAACTAAAAGTAATGCTACTCAATGCCAGAAGTCTAAACCTCAAGATGCACGCACTCAAGGCTCTCCGCAGTGTGGAGAAAATCGATGTCTGTGCAATAACAGAAACCTGGTTCAAGGCTCCTGAGAGCACCAGAGCACTACCAGGTTATAACTCATACCATGCGTTTCAGCCCTAAAACTCGGACTGAAGTACAAAAGGAAGGGGATATCTATATTCATCAAAGATACCTACACCTCCAGGTTAGTGGCACTGCACGAAGCATCGGAAACCATCCATGTGCAACTAACAGCGGTCAAAACTGCCTTTCAGTTTGTAACCTGCTAGAGAACACCCTCCCTATTACAGGAACCCCACTTGGCATTCCTGAGAACACTGGAGAATACAAAGTTCTCTCCAAACACTATGTTAATGGGTGAATTCAACTACCCAAACATTGACAGGGAAAACTACTCAAGCCCAAACACCCTCGCCCAACGGTTCCTTGAATTTATAAACTCTAATGCAATGGAACAACTGGTCACCACTTCCACAAGAGGGAACAACATATCGGACCTGGTCATCACCAACATTGGGGCTCTATGTTCCACACCAGAGGTAAACCCCTCATTGGTAAGATCAGACCATAAACAAATTTCCCTGGACATCTATATCCCGTCCCCACCCCCAGCCAAGGAAATCACTGTAAAGAATTTCTCAAAAGCCAACTTTGCACTTCTCAAGACTGAGGTGGAATCCTTCAAAGCCCCTGGGCCAGAGGATAATACAGCCCAATCCGCAGAATCTTTACAAATGCATTCTATGAGCACCTGCAGGAATGAATGGATTGTGCTATCCCAAATAAAACCAAGACTCACTCCTCCAAAAACAGGAGACTGGTCTGGTGGACCCCGGCCATAAATAAGCTATACAACAGAAGGAGGAAGCTACTACATGACAGATCAAAATCCCAAAAAGGGAAGTCATCTCTGATCAGTATTAGCAAGAAACTGCGATTCCTCATAAAATCATCAAAGGCCAGTTTCGAAAGAAAAATTGCCCTAGACCCTAAAGATAATCACAAGGCTTTCTTTAGTTATGTCAGGAACATGGGTGGAAACTCCCAGATATGCTCTGAATTGTTGCATAACGGTACAAAATATATGAACCTACAGACATAGCCAACATCCTGGGAGACAGATTCAGCGCAAACTTCTCCCCCCCTTCCACCCAAGGAGCAAATGCCTATCCCAACTGAATGTAACCTCCCTGACATCACAGATACACAGGTGAAAGCTGCCCTCTCCAAAGCCAAAAACACAGCATCTATGGGACCGAACGGTGTCCCAGGCTGTGTCTTACACGAGCTTCATGAAGAACTGAACCCTCACATTAAGTCACTGTTCAAACTTATCCTTACTACAGGATATGTACCCAAAGAATGGTGTACAGCTAGTGTGGTCCCACTCCACAAAGGTGGTGCCACAACGGACACCAGAAACTATCCCCCATAAGCCTGACTAGTCTGGTCTGTAAAGCTATGGAGTGTATTATCATGGAACTCATAAACAAAGACATTGGGAGCCTCCAGACACTGGACCCCTCCCAATTCGGCTTTGTTAAGGGCAGATCTTGCCTCTTAAACCTAGTTGATTTCTTTGAAACAGTTACCAAAGCCATAGATGAGGGAAAGGTAGTCCACACTGCCTACCTGGACCTCACAAAAGCCTTCGACACAATACCCCACTCGGGCATCATAAATAAGCTTACCAGCTTAAATATCAACCCCTATATCACAAGATGGGTTGCAAACTGGCTCAGAGATAGAACCCACATGGTCAGAATCGCAGGTGCCATGTCCGAATCCAAACCAGTTACAAGTGGCATCCCACAGGGCTCAGTTCTGGGACCTCTCTTGTTCAATATATACTTCTCTGAGGTTCAGGCTAACAGGAAGGGATTATGGCTGACAAAGATCGCAGATGACTGCAAACTGGGGGCCATAATCGAATCTCCAGCTGACACAAGCATCCTCCAAAATGGCTTGGTGCCAGAGCCACGGCCTCAAGCTAAATGCTAAAAAGTGCATAGTCATCCCCTTTGGGAAAAACAAGGTGCCCACAAATTACCACATAGGTGGTAATCCATTAAGTACGGAAGAAGTAATTAGAGATTTGGGGACCAACGTAGATAGTAATCTCTCCTTTGATAATCACGTTGCCAAAGTGGTTAGAAAGACCTGCTATATAGCCCACCTTATCACAAAAGGGTTCGCATCTAGATCAAGAAAGGTCATTGTGCCCCTCTACTCGTCACTCATCAGGCCCATAATTGAATGCAATGCCCATTTTGGGATGTACCTTACCCGACACCTGCAGCAACTGGAGAGACCCCAAAAGTACCTCAGCAAGAGGATCATGTGCTACAAACAGATGTCCTATGCAGCACGACTAAAGAAACTCCAGCTCTACTCAGTTGTTTACTGCCTACTCAGAGGTGATCTATGCTTGATGTACAAAGCCATGTCAAACCCAGAATTAATGGACATGCTCCACCTCAAAAAATCCAAGTCCCTTAGAGCTACACGCTCCAGGGATCTAAACCTCAGCACAAAAATAAAAAGGACATGCTGGAGGGACAGATTCATTTCCCAGAGGCTCTCCTCACTCTGGAATAGAATCCTAATTCATGTTAGACATAGCCCCTTGCTGACCCTCTTCAAGCGAAATCTGGACGCGTGGATGGAAAATCACAAATTCACCTCTGGGATCTCTTTTGTGTCCCTGCTAGACAGAGGCACAGTAAACTAATCTTAAAAGGGTACCTTCTGTGACCTACTTTACAGAGGCACAGTAGGCTAATCTAATTGGGAGGTGGAAGCCAAATACACTCTGGCTAGGCTTATAAATGCCCTAGGGCAGATAGCCTAGTATCTACCTATGAACCTATGAACCTATACATGAAATCCGTGACAACTCAGATCAAATATTGCTTACAGAAAGTACATTTCTAGATTTATAAAAAGGCATGATCTTTGGAACCTACCCAAAACCAACTAAAGCTCCTAAAACACTAACCCCAGGATTCATGAAGCTTGAGCCAGGTGCAGGCGTAGCATAGGCGGTATAATGCCAAATATGGCCACCGAGCGATTCAGGTACGAACCTATTCCAAGTGCACTACCAGTATACGCCATATCTGCACAGCCCTTGGCACAGGTATGCTAATCACCCCATACGCAGTACTGCACCATGCAAATGAAGGTACATAGTGATTCATGAAGTGATGCAGGCATAGCGTAAGCCCACAGAAATGTAAACAAAAAAAAAAGATTTACATTTTTCCAAACAGAACATCGGAACTATGAAAGCGGACCAGACTCATGTATTACAAAGTAAACATATGCCAATGGCTAAATATACAGCCAATGGCATAAGAAACAATGCACAACACCTAAAAAACAACATTTAATGTCATGTCCACAGTAATGCAAAGTACAACTGCAGGGCATGTGTGCGCAAATGGGAACACAAGGAAAATATACACAAATGTCATAAAATCACAATGTAATACAAATCATGATTTCACCATAATACTCAATGGCCTGCATGGTACACCACAACCAAGCTGCAAGGGTTGCTAAGGATCTGTGACAGTGTTTGGCACGGTAACTATGAATTAGTAGTCAATGCAATGAAAATGAGGAAAGTAATAGTGAATCGCAAATTTCCCGCCAGACTAAGGATGTACCATACGGTGCAGTGCTACAACAACGAGGAGTGGTTTGGAGGTATACATGACATCAGCAGTGGGTTCTGCACCGTAGCTGTAAGCACATTGGAGCAATGCAAATCTGGCCTGCCCGTTGCTAAGCAAAGCCGCAGGATAGGGGTGGGGATGTAGGTATAGCATAGTTTAGCTGAGAGCACATATGGTGCCCGAAAGCGCATGTGTATGGGGATGAAAACGTGCCCGAAACCTGGTAAGCAGATGCACGCACAGCGCACCATAGCTCAAACAGGAAGGTTAGGGGAAGAAAATAAGGAAATGCCGCAGTAGGGTAATTGGAGTACAACTGAGCAATTAACACCTATTAACTCACAGTGGGCAATGGACGGCAGCTAACAAGTCTGCTCGCAGCAACCTGCAGAACAGGATAGGGGAGGTGTCAGATTGCAAAGAAAAGAGAACTGTCATAGCAGAGCAAAGCAAACCTGCAGTAGATCAGCCATAGAACACATGTCGTAAGATAAGCCAGGTTTTGGAAAGTACAAATGAAAGCAGGCTGCTGGATGCATGCCATAAAATGGGAGGGGAAATGTTAAGAAATGTTAAGGGAAGGGCAAGAGGTAATCCATGGCAGCCAAATGTAATTCAACACCAAAGGCACCACAATAGCAGTACCTGTGGTAAAACACATAAGATACCCTGTAGCTCCGATGGTACATACACACCAAATGACATCATCAGTGTTCACAGCACAATAGTATAAAGTGTGAAGGTACCTCACACACACCTGTGTATTCCCAAACACTGCACCATCGGTGTAAACAGATGGGGAACTTTTACAATGTACATGTTGGGAGCTGCCATAGCTGTGATTCATCACCATGTGTTAGAGACTGAAGGTGTTGTGGAGGATGATGCTGACACCCACCACAGGTTCTGGAGGAGGAGAAGACTGTTCAGACCAAGGGTAACCTACCAGGGGCTACATGATCTGGAGATATTACAGAGTTACAGGGTGGACAGGGATATCTTACAGCAAATAGTTGAGCTGTGCCGGCCATGCCTGAGATCCAGAAACAACAGAGGGGAACCCATCCCAGTGGACACGAAGGTAGTGTAAGCTTGCGAATACTAGCCGCAGGTACCTTTCAAAGGCCAACTGGAGATATAATGGGGATCTCACAGGCATCAGCATCCAGGGTACTACACCAGTTCCTGGATGCTATGTTACCACATGCCAATGAGCATATATACTTCCCCGAACTTAGGAGGAGTTGGCCAGCAATATGTGTCTTTTCCACCAAGTGGCACACTACCCGGAGGTACTGGGTGCTATAGACTGCACGCACATACATATCAAGTCATCACCCAGTGAGCATGGTAGGCGCTACATAAACCACAGGGGATACCACTCCATCAACTGCCAGGTCGTGTGCAATGCCCAGGGCATTATTATGGATGTGTGTGCCAGCAGCCCTGGAAGCTACCATGACTCTGACATCTGGCATGCCTCACAGCTGTATCAGGTATTTGTCAGGGGGGACATCCCACATGGCCACCTTGTGGGGATGCTGGCTATGTACTGGAGCCGTGGATGATGACTCCCATCAGAAATGCACACACACCCATGCAAGAACGCCATAATGAGGCACACACACAAACCAAAATCATCATACAGCGTGTGTTTGGGATGCTGAAATCACGGTTCCATTGCTTGGACATATCTGGTGGAGCCTTGCAGTACTCTCCAGGCACATGTGCCCACATCTTCATAGTATGTGCCATGCTACATAATATGATCCTGCGGAAACAGCTGCAGCAGGGACATAATGGTGAAGGCCCTCACAGCCCACTGCAATTGCCAAGGCCATCACAGGCGCAGAAGGATTCAGACCACGAACACCCTGTGCCAGCCCCAGTAGGCAGATGGAGGCATGCCCAATATGCCCACACCTTGGCAAAGAGGGAACGTATAGCACATACATTGACAGTGTTGGCCCCTATGGACTGACACACTTCTCCACCTGCACACACAGTAAATTGGATGGCACACACACACGAGCACCTGTAAAGTGTAATGTATAGGTGGCCTAATGTGTGAATCCTACATAGGCAGCCCTCAACCATTGCACACACAACAGCTATTGGAACAAGGAATGTCAGCATCTGAACAGTACACGCACCTAACAGCATATGTTGATACTTTATGTATACGTTCCCAGGTACATCGGTAGGTACATGCCCGATTGTCAGAGGCCATTCATCAACCGAGGCAAACAGTGTCTGCTGTCGCCACCACAATGATTAACCAACTGTCCCTCAGTGTAGCAGAGGCAATTGCGGGATCCATGTGTGTAATCACTGTTCCCCACACACTCTGCATGGCTTACCTGGTGTGTTAATGAGGGGCTCCATATAATTTAATCAGGGATGTAGTGGCAAAGCATGGGGAGTACCCATGACAGGTATCTGTCACCCCAGCATGCTCCACCTATGGTTGTGTGAAGGCGTAGCACATTATAGTGGGTGGCTCACTGCGACCTACATTACCAGTGCTGGAGCATATCCATTAAACATCACTTGGACATACCATTAATAGGTCTCATCCATATGTAAACTAACTGAGTTACACATTTGATTGCAGTATGGAGTAACAGCCATAGTACAGTCTACATACAAAACACCATAACACGTGTACAAATCCCAGATGCCCAAGTGGTAAATGCACTGACTGTCGTGCATGTTCCCGGTCCCAAATCCTACAAGGGACGTTACGTAATCCCAAAGGCACAAATAATGGATGTTGGATGCAGGTCATCAGATCAGGTTTAGCACATGTCAGCGGGATTATGTGTTGGCAAATGCTGGTAAGTGTTGTTTAAACATGAATATACGGATATGAGCGAAACAGGGCTAAGCTTTTCTGAATATTGTGCAGATCACGGTCAATGATGTTCAGAACAGGTGAAACTAGCATTATTCACCCCTGTACTAATAGTGCCTGCTCTGAATGGTAAAACAACCACTGCCAGGAGTAGAACACGCAATCATGTACACAATCACCTAACACTAAGCTACCTGAGATGTACCAACGGCAGGTGTGTATTGTGACAGGTTAAAACACAAACGTGTGGAGTCCAGGAAACAGTATACACCGACATGTACACAACGAAAGGTGTGTTCTCCCTCTCACTCACTCTCTCTCTCTCACTATATATATATATATATATATATATATATATGTATATACATATATATATATATATATATATATATATATATATATATATATATATATATATATATATATATATATATATATATATATATATATATAGGGTGATAGAGAGATATAAGTTGATATATACGTATTCACCTATATCTGCAAATATATAGATAGGTCAACAACATGTACACAACCATGGAGGTACAAATAAATAGGATACTGCCAACTATCGAATGTGTCACATACCGACATGCATAATCACGAGACTGAAAGACCAAAAGACCACAGTACCGGAACACTAGAACCGAGAGTAATATTATCATGATGTTAAGGGACATTTAGTTATCGCTGCCAGTGCTGCGGTCCAGGTAGGTACTGTGTTCAACTGTGTTTGTGATTGCTGTAGTCTGTGTATGTGTGTGTTGAGGGTGCCGTGTGCGTTTCTTTGGGACTGTAATGTGTGTGTGTGTGTTTGCATCGTGTGTCTGTTAGTGCTAACTCGGAGGTAGATTATTATGGTAGGTGTGGTCATAGCTGGCCGTAGGCATACGGTTACCACCTGTCCCACTTTAAGAGGGACAGCCCCTCCCTGGGCAGTTGTGTCCTGACAAAAAATATTAAAAAGGGCAAATGTCCGAGATTGTAGGACATAATTATGTCCCATATATTATGTAACAGTTGCATTAAATAGTTATGCCTGTATCTAAAATACGTAAATGTTGCATGAAACATGATAAGTAGCTAAAGTGCTTCAAGAATAAGTATGTATTCAGGATAAAAGTATGTTCTATTCTGTGTACTGACCATGGGTATGTGTCGGCTTGGAAACACCAATGTGTGTCCTGCATATGTCCCACTATGGCCATTTGAAAAGGTGGCAACCCATGCCAAAGAGGTTCAATCACCAACTCAACTGCAATGAGTGCAAATATCTGTGACAGAAATACACGAGACAGTTGTCATTTAGTAACATTCCCTTACATATCGATGTATTTCCGGAGGTTTTGAAGTAGCTACCTCACCTGCATGCTATATAGAAACCAATTAACAATGGCTCAATGCATAAGTCCATAACAACTATAGTTTCTCAGTCTACTAAATGATAGGTCTTCAATTAGGGAAGGAGCCCACACACACATATATGGAATATGTAGAAATGCAGTCCCCACAAACCTGTATATGCTATGTACACCCACCTACATCTTCCCCACATCTGAAACAATTGCAATACAGACTGTAATAACATCACAAACATCCACTCACTCAATTACATCTACAGAACCGTTAACATACCTTGTGAGAGACACATTTGTAATGGCACCATGTGAAATCGTAGCTGTTGTATAATGAAACAGACGGCGATATTACAGGTTTTGTTTGCAGTAGTCCCTTATCAGACGGTTGAGATGACAGGTACACTCACATGTAGAACCACATACTCTAGTCGTCACACACAATCCACGATGGACATGAATTCAAAATATCCGTGTCTCTCCAAATAGCAGTTGCAATTTCTCACAATAAAACACATACAGGCCGTCTCCCCAAAGGTAGGGCAAAAGGGCAACGCCCAAGTGGAGAATTCAATTATACCCCACTGTTGCCGTGTAATTGGCGAATAGTGTAGGGGCACAGCTGATGTGCATGTAATAATTTACTCAGGAACACCAATTGACGGAAAGATACCACATGTTACAGATATCGACGTATATCAGGATGCCTTGCCATACATTCAAACCGTAAACTCATACCATAGAACCGTTTAAACAGTAAAGGTGTAAGAGAGATATTTTACGAAGACTCGGAAACAAGGTATATAGAACACTTAGTATGTCAGTGTATGTAGAGCCTGTTTTGTAGTAATTAAAGTGTACGCAATGCATAAAGTGGGAAAAGGTATTATGTAGTGAAGTCTTGTTGAGCATAGTAACGCTTGTTGAAATTGTGTGTCCTGCTGTGGTCCACAAGGTAAACATCTCATACGCCACAAGGGATGTTACATGAGGGCTTTAAACACAACAATTCCACACCACCCGCCATCAGTGGTAGGGTTTGTCCAACAAGTACGTGCCATAGCAGGGGATAGTATATGTTGATATACTGTCACAGTAGGCATGTGTAAGGGCATATAATGAGAATAACATGCCTAGAGTGTCCTGCTGTGCAAGTATGCTTTGCATTATGGGATAATGTTTAAAAAAATGTGTAATGTACAGTATTGTAGGTAGATATGTCAGATATTTTACACAGCATAACTGTTATATCATGCAAACAAAAGGTATTGTCTATTGGCATGTAGAATACACAATAACAGGATACATATGGCTTGTAGTCATGGGATACTGTAACAGCATGATAGCTAACTGAAATGGAAGAGCTACACAATTATCCATGCACAAAGGACATGTAATAGCTTCACAGGTTCATAGTGAGGTACTATGCTGTCTGGCCAAGTCCATGTTTAAGCCCAATGACAGTGTTTTCACCGGTGGCACCTCCCTAGGGTAGTGTCCTGTCTGTGAACAGCAGAGCCATGTGTTACCTGCACCTTTGTACAGTACAGCCACTGCAGTGATCCCTGGCACACATGTGTGTCTCCCTTCCACCCATCGAGGTATCTCATGAAGAGTGCTAGTGAGTGTCCCTGCTTGATGTACATAGGAATCATGTTCCAAAGCATGGTGAGTGTCTGGTTCAGGAATGTATCCCTCAAGCACGTCCCACTCATCGTTGCGTTTTTGCACATATCCATGAGCATGTTGCTCTCAGTGGCCTTTGCTTATGTTGCTTACGTGGAGTATATCCATAAATAATGTTGTAGACATGGGCCCTGTATGTTCAGCAGAGGTCACCCCTGAGTATGCAGTATGCAAATGTGTACAGTCGTGGTGTCCGTAGTTGTGCCGCATACATCATCCTTCGGAGGTCAATAATCCTCATGGTGTGTTAATGTTGTGGCATGTAAAGCCGTTGCTGTTCAGTAAGGTACACCCCAAAAGGGGCATCGTACCCTTGTATGTGTGTCATACATCAGGAGTATAGAGGTACAATGGGTGCCTTTGTTCCAGCTACAAACCCATTACAGATAAGGGTGGCCACGTAGAAGGATATCCACGCCACATTGTCAATATGGTTATCAAAGGAGTGGGTGCTATATACGTATGTACTAAGATCCCGTATAATGTCACATGTATGTAGGGAACTACCATCTATGTGACAGTCAGTGGGTGATTGGTGTAATCCAAAAGGGATGCCTATGCACCTTGTGTTATGCAGCTTGAGGCCAGGTTATTGACATCAGGTATCCGTCACAGTGACACCCATATGGAGGGTGTCTGTATCAGCTGGTGGATCAATCATGGCTCCTTGTTTGCAGTCGTCTGGAAACCTATTCAGGGAAAGTCCCTCTGTGCTAGCCTGTACCTCAGGGAAGCATATACCGAACATGAGGGGCGCTATGACCGAGGACTGTGGTACGCCAAGTTTAACTGAATTACTGTAGGTACCACGGTATGCTACCCTCATTGTGTGGGTCCTGTCCGTGAGCCACTTTGCATAACATCCCAAGATGTAGGGGTCGATGTGCAGGTGGATGTGTATGTTGTCAATACCAGAATGGAGAACAGTGCTGAAAGCCAATGAGAGGACAATGTAGGCAGTGTGGACCCCCTTACCACCATCAACTACCCTGGTAACTGTATCAAAGGAGTCCACCAGGTGTAGGAGCCATGGTCTGGCCCTAACAAATCCAACCCAGGTGGCATCAAAGGTCTGGAGGCCACCAATGTCTCTGTGAATGACTTCCATGATGATGTGCCCCATAGCCTTGCAGAACAGTCCAGTCAGGCATATAGGGCAATAGTCCCTGTGGTTCACTGTGGTGCCACCTGTGTGGAGTGTGATGACTGTTGCTGTGCATCATTCAGGGGCCACAATGTCTGACACAAGGCTATTACTGAATTTGGTGGCCAAGTGGGGAGCCATGTCATTCTGAGGTTTGTGTAAATCATAGCCTGGGATGTTGGACGATCACATGGAGTCTGTGTTCCAGGCCTTAGAGAGTGCAGGTTGGAACTGCGTAGTTGTGACCGCAGGGACTCTGCATTGTTCCTGTATGGATTGTGGCCCTGTAGGGAGTGAGAGGGTGTAAAGTTAGCATTGAACCTATCGGCCAGGATGTTGCCAATAGCAGTCGGTCTGTAATGTTCCTGCCTAACCGTCGTATGTCAGAGCAGATGTGGGTATTGCCATTGAGTACTGACATACCTCCATAATGCTTTGTGGTAGTCCTTGGAATGTGTTGCAGTAATGTTTATGTAGCTAGCTTTGGAGGATGTGATAAGGGATCCCGGATTCCTACCAAGGCTGACCAGTGAGCTACCCCACCCATGGGATTGTACTCCACTTTGCAACAGCCTCCACCTTTTGTTGTACATTATGTCCATGGAACTGGACCTCCAGAGTGGCGTCCATTATCTGGTGGGTACCATCATGGCTCTGTTTGGGATAGAATGATCCATGCAGTCGTGTAAGTTCTAATGAAGTGCACTGGTGTATGTTTCAGCATTTGTAAGTGCATTGTCCATCTGCACGGGTGTCATGACGTTTACTACCACTGTCATAAGACGTCTGAAGTAGGCATTGTAGAAATCTTCTACTGTGTATTCCATGAAGGATGTGGTGCAGGGATGTGGATAACAAGGGTGATTAGCATATGTTCAGAAACTACCAACGAGGGGATAACCCCAGGTGTGGAACACCAGTCACATGTTGGTAATGTCCATGTCTAGGATATTGTTGGTCTTGGTGGTGGTGTGTATGGGTTGATCCAGCCGAGTGGAGGTTATGAATCCCAGAAAGCGTTAGCCTAATGTGTCGGTACATGAGTAGGCATCCCAGTTAAGTGTAGGGTAGTGTCAGTCTCACATTAGTAGTACCTGTCTGAACCCTACTGTCCAGTACACCAAGAAATGAGGGCAGGTAACCATGGGGTATGTTGTTGAATCCGTAGCAAGTTACAATGTGTAGCAGTTCTGGCCACAGTTAGTTGCACGTGGATCACCTCTGATGCATTGTGCTAAGGAACCAGCCTGGAGGTGTGTAACATCCTTGTGAAATATGGACACACCTCTGCCGTGCATGTTCCGGTCCTGGTTACATGACTGAAGGGTGTGGTCTGCGTGTAACCTGTCAGTGCAGGTGTGCTCTCCGGAGCCTAGATGCAGGTCCCAGTCACTGCAGAGATATCGAAGTGGTCCATTATAAGGAGTGCCTCGCTTGAGTATGTTAGAGATAAAGATGTCAAGCATTGAGTAACAGTACCCCAGGTTTTGCTTGCCTGTTCCTGTTCTGTTGGTGAATGTTATTGGAAACTGTCCAACATAGGCAGTATAGGAGCCGCAAGAGCCTTACATGTTATCTGTACTCCCAGGGTTGACAGGTGCAGGTCATCTGTGCCAAAGCATCGTGTTTTGTTGATCATGTCATTCAAAGTAGACAGATACTGGATGGCTGAGGAATGACAGCAGAAGCATAGGCAACTGTTGAAGTGAAAAATTCCGTTGTTGTACAGTGGTATCAGTCTGGATGAATGCAGAATGCTTCTCAGGGCTTGGGCGATACCTTCTGGGCTACAAGACCGGAGAGCTATTGCATGTACCTGTATATGTAGTCCAGGAAGTTACAACTCAGGTCAGTCACACTAACATGGAGAATGACAGTCAAATCATACCTTGTGAGGTGTGGCATGGGTGCATAGGTTATGTTGCGGATACTGTAACCCGACAGCCAGATGTAAGCAACTATCACCTTGTGTAGCCTGCTGAGTGGGACTTCAGTGTGACCGCCTACAGAGTCACCTATGACCGGTGTGTTGGGTAGGTTATAACACTCTATTGGCTGTAGTTGATGTGCACACGAGTCTGGGCTATAAGTAATTGGTGTTGTGTTTGGTGATGGGGGCTGCCTCTGTTGCCTACACAGAGAGTATGGAGAGGTTCTGCATATGTTGCAGTCATACTATGTGTGGCCTGTGGTGGTGGAGATCTAGTGAGACTATGTGATGAGCGGGGTGTGTTGCAAATGTTAAATGTCCCCACATGAATGTCAGGTTCAGTCTGGGTTGGTGAAAGCATTACCCCCAGCATGGCTCTATATGTGCATCTCCCACAGGCTGTAATGTCGTATGTTGGGAGGTGAGCATTGACTGTGTACATGAGACAACTGCTCTATTGCCTTATGTTTGCCATATTCATCATATAGACAGGCAATAACACTGGTAAGTGACACTTGGACATGCCTGTATATTCAACCATGTCTCACAAGATATGTGAGTTATGTGTGTACAACAGCTGTTGTACTGTAAACAAGCTGGAAGTGTAAGGACAGACAGTGTACCTGTAAGAAATGAGTTGGAATGTGTGCTATAGTAATTAGTAGCTCATGAAGTGCTTACATGTTCTGAACAGGTGCTGAGCATGAATATGCAATACAGATAGGGTGCTGGATAATATAAACCCATTGCAACCCACAAGCGGAGACGACAGTCATAATTGGAGACACTGCACTATTACCCTGCTGAGTATGGTCTGCAAGTATATGAACCTTTATCAACGTAGATGTTAGCAGTAAAGATGTAGATGACAGTATGGATTATTTCACACTGCATAGCATACCTCCTGCTCACATCGATGACAGCAGGTTGACACATACACTCACTTTTTGGGGTCCCGCAAGGGACACTGTTATCCATGTTTAAAGTGTAGACCTTGCAGATCTCTCCCACTGCTACTTTCCTGCCGGTGTTTTGGACAGCAGCAGTGTAGTAATCTTTATTGCCTGTCTGTATGTCTGACCGGCCTAGCTGGGTGGTGTGGGGGGTACAATGTTTATTTATTGGACCTCCCAGTCATATATGCCCAGGCTGTATATATGTTACCCCTAATTGCTTTAAACTAACCTAGTTATGTACATGTGTATATCTACAATGACGTATTTGTTTTGTGTGTATATGTATATATCAATACCTGTTGTTTGTGTATATATATCGATCTATATATATCTGTAGTATATCTTTTTGTGTGTGTATATATATATATATATATATATATATATATATATATATATATATATATATATAGATACATCTGTATAAATGTATATGTGTATATAAATCTATAAATATATATATATATATATATTTTTTTTTTTTTTTTTTTTTTTTATTTTATTTTTATTTTACATTTATTGACCGGGCTAGTCTAACTGGATATATGTCCATTTTCAGTAGAGGCCCAGGGAGAAAAGCTCCAAGTTTTAATACATAGTAAAAAAATAAGTCTACATATAAGTTAAGACAGTCAAATCAGTAAACAGAAAAAAACTAAAAAAAGATAAAATATATACATTTTTTTTAGCTGAGCAGAAGAACAATATTTTAAAGGTAGTTTAGAATAAAAGAAGGATAAAGTGAGAAAGAGGTGGTGTAAAGATAGGAAAGGTATCAGAGATATAATAGGATGAGTAGAGGATTAGATTATTTTCATAGGGCTAAAAAAGTTACTTTTATGAAGGGGAGGCAAAACATACACATAAGAAGAGAGGAAAGAAAAGAAGCTTTTAAGTACTTGTTCAAAGGGTAAGTTCCCTGTCTTAAAGAGTAGCTGTGGAACTTTAGAAAACATTTATTGGGTTATTGGGTAGAGAAAGGGGAGAGGGAAAGGGTGATAGGAGACAGAAGAGCAAGCTAGTCAGGGTTAATACAGGGCCAGAGCCATTTTATATTAAGGTACAATTTGAGATTCTTCTTGAAAATAGGAAGAGAAGTCAGGGATGTGATATCAGCGGGTAATTTGTTCCAGTGTTTCCCAACTGAGTTGGAGAATAAGCCATCTCCTGCAGAGTTATTAGTTGTAGTAATGTTGATCAGAAGTTTGTTAGAGGAGAGTAGATGTTTCAGGTTATAATAAGGGGTAATGAGGCTGGTGAGTATTGGAGTTTTGGTGGGTTAGTACAGGGATTTGTGAGCTATTAGTAGTTTTTAAAGTTTAATCTGATTAGGAAGTTCGAGCCAGCCAAGTTGTCTTAGATTAATGCAGTGGTGGGTTCTAAAAGGAGATCCGGTAGCAAATCTAGCAATTTTGTTGTAGGATATAACTAGTTTATTAAGGTTTTTTTTTTGACAGGTTGGTATAAATAGGACATGCATAGAGTAAAGTAGAGATTAGATGGGTCTTAGCTAGGGTAATTCTAGTAGCTGGGGTAAGAAATGGTTTAATTCTATATAGGGTTCCTATTTTTTTGTTCACACTTTTTATAGTAGAGTTAATGTGATTCTCAAAATTAAGTTTATTATCTATTGTAATTCCTAGTAGTTTTGTGGTGGTTTCAGGGGAAATACTAGTATTGTTGTTCAAAGTGATCGAGAAATGTAGGGGGATCTGGTTACGTGTTGGGGAGAAGAGTGGAAGTTTTGTTTTCTTAGGGTTGAGTAGGAGGCAGCGTCGGGAAAACCAAAGTTCAACTGTGTTAAAGGCTTTTTGTGTAAAAGACTGAAGTTCAGCATGAGTGGTAGCTGTGCAGATAATAGTGGAGTCATCTGCATATTGAATACAGTTAGAAAAAGGGATAGCTGATTGAAGGTCATTGATAAAGATTGAAAAAAGAAGTGGACCTAAGATGGAGCCTTGTGGAACACCTAGGGAAATAGGAAGGTGGTCAGATATTGAGTTTTTCCAGACTACTGCTTGTTGACGGTTTTCGAGGTAAGATTGAAACCAAGTTAAGCTGTTAGGATCCAGTGATAGAGAATTGAGAATGTGGAGGAGCATTTTGTGATTTACCATGTCAAAGGCTTTAGATAGGTCAATGAATAGTGCAGAAGAAAGATTGTTTAAGTTGTGGTTAATGTTAATGGTGTTTGTGAAGGAGAGCAGAGCGGTGGTGGTGTTGTGGGAAGGTCTGAAGCCATGTTGAGAGCTAGCAAGTAGGTTGTTTTGGAGAAGATGATTTAGGAGTTGTTTATGGATACATTTTTCTAAGATTTTGGCAATAGGGGATAATAAAGCAATGGGACAATAGTTAGATAGATCAATAGAGTTTCCCCCTTTGTGTAGTGGGATGATGTGGGATATTTTCCAGATATCAGGGACAGTTCCTTCATTGATGGATCTATTTATCAAAATAGAGATCGGATAAGCTACAGCTTTGGCTCCTATTTGCAGAAACTCAGCAGGAAGTTTGTCTTCAGAGGGTGAGAATGGTTTTAGTTTTTAAAGTAGTGAAGAAATATATGATGTAGGGATGGGATGGAAGTGAAATGAGGGTGGTGTATTAACAGAGAAGGAATGTAGATTTGAGGTGTCAGGAGATAGGTGACTAGCCAGGTTGTGTATAGTATTTGTGAAGTAGGTGTTAAATGTATTAGCTATTTGTATAGGGTTATCAGGGTTAGAGTCCTGTGGGTTGGGTGCGATTGATTGGCCTGGGGATAGTAGATTATTAATGGTGGTCCAAAATTTTTTAGGTTCCTTATTGGATATTTGTTGTAGACGAAGGTAGTAGTTCTGTTTATCAGATAGTATGGCTTTTTTGTTTTGTTCCTACATTCACGAAAGGTTTGATGGTCAGCTTGTTTTTTGGAAGTACGCCATTTTGCCCAGTTTTTGTTTCTGGTTATGATTAGTTGCCCAGTGTTGTTGCTTATCCAGGGGGCGGGTTTGGTTTTGATTCTAATCTTGCGTATAGGTGCATGCTGATCTAAAATATATAAGAATGTGGAGCTGAAGTATTGTACAGCATCATTGAGAGGTAGTGACTTTAGAGGAGTCCAGTTACAGTGATGTAGTTGTGTGAGAAAGAGTTCTGAGTTACATTTTATTTTTGAGCGTAATGTACGGAAAGAGGTAGGAAAAGTGATGCTAGATTTTTTTCTTATAATATAGGTTAACATGTGGACGCTTAGATCATCTGGTAGGGTGCCTGAAGAGTAGGTTTGTTGGGGAGTATTAGTAAGTATCCAGTCCAAAATGGAGTCTTTATTGTTGCTTTTGTTAATTCTGGTTGGGCCTGAGATAAGTTGAGTGAAGCCATGGAGATTAATATGGGAAGTGGGGTATGACTGGTTGCAGTGATTCCAATCAATATTTAGGTCACCAAGTATTATAGTTTCTTGTGGGACAGTGGAAGCAAGCCAGTTGAGAATGTTCTTGAGGGTGTTAATATTATTTCCTGGGGGAAGATATGTACAAATGATATAGATGGCTTTACTTTTGTTTATTTGAAGTTTAGAGCATAGAAGTTCGGCATTATTGTTTATGGGGAGGTTCAGGTTATTGGTGCTGATTTGTAGGTGAGTTTTGTAAAGAATAGCAACACCTCCTCCCTTTTTTGTTGTGCGGTCTAGTCTAATTATATTATAGCCTGGTGGGGTAATTTCACAGTCTTTAATAGTGGGTTTTAGCCATGTTTCAGATAGGCATAGAATGTCAAATTGGTTGACATCAAGGAGTGCATGTAGTTGTGCAATTTTGTTGCAAATACTACGTATATTCAGATGAGCTATGGTTAGAGAGTTGGTAGATCTGGTTGCAGGTATGACTTTAGGGTTGTCATTGTTTTCAGTAGTTAAGGTCTGGGTGTGATGTGGGCCAGGGTTTGGATGAATATCTCCATCTAAAAGTGTGTTGTGCAGTGTTTGATGTTTGGGTTTAAGGTTTAAGACAAAGCAGTGGGCAAGTTTTTTTTGTTTTCATGTTATAATATTTTATATGTTTTAGTCTGTGATATTCAGCTGGGGAGTAATTGGAAGTGTAGATGGGATTTTGGAATGTCACAGGAGATGGTGAGATAGGAGATGAGGTTTGAAAAGAGGGAAGTAAAGAGATGGAGTGTATGGGTTGTTCATAGCAAGTTAGGAAATAGGATGTAATAAGAGGAGTTAAGAGTAATAGGAAGAATAATGATTGGTTTTGAGATGGATACAATATTATAATAATTGTTGGGATGTGAGGTAAAAGATAGAGTATGACAAATGGTTGGTCAGATAGAGTTTGAGAAGTATAGTAAGTTGTAGTGAGTTAAAGGTGGATGATAGTGTTGTAATTGAAAGGTGAGGTGAGATGAAGGGGAGGGGTGTTGTAATTGTAGTTGTGTAATTGGTGTCAATTGAGTAAGGGTGTGGTTTGTGGTGTTATTAAAGCAGGACCACTGGGGGTGTGTGGGAATTGGGGGCAGGGTAGTGGAGCAGAGTGAGCCCAAAGGGCAAACAGAGCGGGTGGAGACAATAGAGCAGAATGTGGAGGAAGACAATCAGCAAAGTGAGAGAAACACAACAGGTAAGTCTGGTGGTTTGAAAAAGGTGGACAGAATGCAGAGGTAGGAAGGAAGAGAGTCAGGATACAAGACTGGTAGTTGCTGATAGCAGAGTGCCTGGGGTAAAGGAGAAAAGGTGGTGGATAAGTGTAAGAAGAGACTGAGAACTGAGTGACTGGGGGTTTGTTTCAGGAAACTTACAGAAGTGGGGTAGGAAATAACAGGGCAGAGGCTAGAATTTAGAAAGGTTACCGAAATGAAGTAGGAGATTACAGCTCAGGAAAATATTACTTTACAGAGTTAATTTGTAAAGTGCCACCTGGTGGCCACTCTTGTCATGCCAGTGGTTTTGTCCTAGTGGAGATGGGGACGAGGAAGGGAATGGGAAAGGGTAAGTAATGCAAGGGGTAAGACTGTGGAAGAAACGTAGAAGACAGTGGGGGATGGGTAAGGCTGCTGGCTAGCCTGCCTGTTTAGTTGGCCAAGACTAGATAATTTAAGAACTTTATTTAGAAGAATTTAAATTACATGTAGTTACAGAGTCAGTATCGATACATACTTTCTATGCCTTTTATAGGTCAAACTTTTCAGGGAGATGTTAGGGGTGGGGTTTCCTTAGGTGCCTTAGTGTTCCGAGGTCTCCAGAAGGGTGCAGGTAGGTACATTTTTGCAGGGACAAAACTGGAACACAGTGTTTCGATGCCTTTTATAGGTCCAACTTTTCTGGGAGATGTTAGGGGTGGGGTTTTCTTAGGTGCCTTAGTGTTCCGAGGTCTCCAGAAGGGTGCAGGTAGGTAAATTGTTGCAGGGACAAAACTGGAACACAGTGTTTCAATGCCTTTTATAGGTCAAACTTTTCTGGGAGATGTTAGGGGTGGGGTTTTCTTAGGTGCCTTAGTGTTCTGAGGTCTCCAGAAGGGTGCAGTAGGTAAATTTTTGCAGGGACAAAACTGGAACACAGTGTTTCAATGCCTTTTATAGGTCAAACTTTTCTGGGAGATGTTAGGGGTGGGGTTTTCTTAGGTGCCTTAGTGTTCTGAAGTCTCCAGAAGGGTGCAGGTAGGTAAATTGTTGCAGGGACAAAACTGGAATACAGTGTGAATCAAGCAACAGGAGCAGGACGCACAGCAGCCAGGTGAGGGGAGGTAAAAGAAAGATGTATATATATATATATATATATATATATATATATATATATATATATATATATGTTTTTATCTATATATACATCTGTGTGTCCGTTAACCTATACATTTCCCAGACATAGACACTTACACATGCATATTGGGTTTTATCTCTGCTTCAACAGCATACTATTGCCTTAGTCATTATGACACCAACACTTCACTCCGGTGAACTTGTGATCAGTATACTGCACGTTATACAGTGGACAGATGTCACACGTTTTTCATGTCTGGGGTGCCGCTGATAAGTGTGATGTGATAGTGTCATTCGACCTATTACTCGTATGTGCAGCCTGTTATTCCTGCTACTGTGTTTGTTTCTGTGCGCATTCATATTATTAATGTTAATAGAATGAGTGTTTGTGTTACTGAGATTGTACGTCAACATATTGATGTCTGCATGTAGTTGTGTCTTTCTGCTTTTCCCGGTTTGGGGTTGTCACAGCAGAACTCCATTCTGCTCATGGGTGGCGTTTAGGTTTTACGTGCCGGGATGCCAGCCCTGACGCACAATGTCCAACAACGATACGCTCATTCATGCATGTATCCACGCAGACGACACTTTATCTGGGAATCGCACCTATGTACTAGCTGACCTCCAAGGGCCACTCCAATGCAACCGGCTCAACATACCCTAGCACTCCTGTGTCCATAATCGCATATCCATAGTTTCTCCAGCACACCCATGTTGAGTTTCCATGCATACCAGCCATTATACACCTGTTATCGCAGCCATGACACACCTTTATACATTGCCCTCTCCAGAGCGTTGGGGCCCTACACACATTTTGTACCACCTCGTGTATTCACAGGCTCACCATCCATTCATATTTGCACATACGTGCCTTTCCTGGTGTTATGGATTACGAACGATTTACGAGTTACAAGTGTAGGTGGTTGCAACATGTACTACATTCCGTCTGACATAGCACTTCAACGATGTTATGAACACTGGTATAACCCTGCCTCTGGTGTGAATAGCGGTGCTCTACTCACACTTGTGCAGCTTTATCTGACATACGCTGCGAGCACTTTATAATTCTTTACTTGCTGTAGATTCCCTTCACAACCCTTATGTTTGCTTTCATCTTTCGGCATTCCTTACATATTATATATATATATATATATATATATATATATAGATGTATAATTGCATATTTCTGTTATGTCTGTGGATATTTATCTATACACACATCAATCTATCTATCTATCTATCTATCTATATAAAAGTTACAGCTGTACAAGACAACATACATTTGCTATGCTACAAGCTGCGTACACCCGCGCAGGCACACTTGCATCTACTTATTCTGAGTTACATATGTTTACTGGCACTTCTTTTGGATTACATGTGCCTTATTCCTTATGAAAGTACCACTTTGATTGAGGGAATCCGGTTAACGGCCCCATGCGAGACACGCGGTCACCTTTACATGTATAAATGTTGGCTTTACAGCACAGAGGCATTCATTACACAATTAATATGTGCTATAGTCGTACTTGAACTGGGAATGCCTTTACGTTAGGTGAATGCTCTAACCACTACACTATTGTTGTTCTGCCTCATTTATATGTATACCCATGGGTCATAGCTACTCTGACATATGCCTCACAGCTTCCCTTACACAGCAGGCATCCATTCTCCTGCTGGGAAAACCACAGTACTACACTTCTGACATTCCCTGTTTCCTACTGTTCTGGACCTGTGCTGCATGTCTACTCACTCCAAGGATATTCAGAACTCCTACGCTTATATTCCTCGCACATATGTGTGTTTGATTGTCAGGGTGTTCATGTGCTGGTTCGGGTTTAGACTCGTCCGACTGGTGACTAGAACTGCCCTGGCAGGGGGTTTCCACGTGTTTCCCTTCACATTTGACTATTTCATTAATTTATAGATACAATGAATATTATTCTGGACATCAGTTATAAATTCACTACAGGTATTCTATAGTCCTGTCAACAGATGTGACAGTTGGTTGGTGTACATATGTGTACGGACCTCTGTGATACTCGGGGACTAGTTTCTACAGTGACAGTGACAGGGACAAGGCTATGACAACTCAGGGACAATCACGGACACTTCTACCATATTAGTACTATTAACTTGGAACATGTTGACAGATTCATATTACTACTAATTTTCTGCAGTTAAATGCGTCTATTTCTCTTCATTGTTGTAAGTAGTCATTCTCATTCAACACCTTTCCTCCAAAGGTCACTGGCTTTGTGAGTGATTAAGAGGCTGGCCAGTTATTGTGCGAATGCTCTGACCATTGGTAGGGTTGACATTGTCATATGTACAGGTTGGGATATATTCTGGGGAAACCAGATTGTTTAGGCCAACACATACCCACGATCACAGCAGGTTTAGAACATTCATTAGTTTCCTAGCTGTGAGCATATACATTTAGCACTTTAGTTGTTAGCCTGTTTCTTGTATGAATTACGTTTTTTCTAACCTGACGTGACCACTTTAGGCAACTGTTGCATGCAATATGGTACATAGTTATTTTCTACAATCACAGGACATTTGGTATTGTATCATTGTTGGTCAGGTCACACCTACCCACACAGTAACTGTCACTCACACAGTGGATCAGGGGGTATCCTGTTTACGTCAGTGCCTTCATCACCCTTTTTCCATGTGCCACTATGCGAATGTGTGCAATATATTCTCTTGATTATTCGTGTCAGGACACATGCGTCACGGGCAGGTGTTGGATCCTGGGTAGTAGGTTCTGCATGACCATCTAGGGCTGGACAGTCTCGTGCACCACTACTGCACATTCCAACTTGTGTCCAGATGTCTACAGGGCTGGACATCGTGTCTTGATACCCATTCTAATGTTTACACAGATTACTTATCCCATGAGGGATATCCAAAAATTTAACAAGACTGATACCGACCATTCTTATCGCGTTACAAAAATGTGCTGGGGGTTTTACATGCAAGGCATACATAGTTTGCAATCCTGAAACTGCTTAGGGTGACACTACCTATTACATATGCGTAGTGGTCACAATGTGTAGATGTGGCTGCGCCAAACTAGTAGGCCAAGTATGGCTGGATTTGGTGGATGCTCAGGTATGGGGGCGGGTTGTGTGCTGTGGAGGGTATGCTGGGTAGTCCATTATGCATCCAGGTGTGTTGCATTTGATTTGGCCAGTTGCATCAGGACCAATCTGTAGGTATGTGCCGGTGACATTTCTGTACATTTGTATCGCACATTTTAATATTTATATGTTTGTGAGATTGTGTTCTACAGTATGGCCTGTCTGGTTGTATTGCAGATGTGTATACATGTTCTTTGTGTTTCTTTCTGCTTCACCCACTGCTCCCTCATACACCTCCAGTTCATCTATTCTGCATACAACACAGTCTCGCCTTTGAGGATTATACCATTACCCACCCCCCCACACACATATTCCTGACACTCCATCCATCACTGCTTTGGTTGATGGCCCATGACATGGTCAAGGTAACACATTGCATACCCTACATATGTCAGGTACCTGTATGGTTGTGTGGACTACCCTGGCATGTTTCACCTTCCACATGCTATACCTCACACACATAGGTACATGCCCATACTTAACTTTCATGACATGGTTGGTACACCCGGGTAATACCCGTTCAACTGTGACACATCCTGACAAGTACGGCTTGGACCGCAGATGTTCAGATTTTGGCCAACTGTTCTGATCATTGGTAGGATGCCACCTTTTCCTATGTCCAGCATGGGATATATTCGGACACATATCCGATTGTACTGGACAACACGTACCCACAGTCAATGCTATGGATAATACTGTTCCTTTAATGCTACATGTTGCCTTATTGTTGCAGCAGTTTATATGCTCCTTCTGTTTTGTTTACATGCTTATTCTATTTCCTGTCACATATCATATGTTAAATACAGACATACCTATTGTATGTGACTATTACATGCATTGTGGGATATAATTCTGTCATACAGTCGCTAGATATTTACATTAATCGTGTTTTTTGTTATGGGCACATCTGCCCAGCTGTGTACTCTCCCTCACAATATGGATCAGCTGGTGACCCTGACCATTGGGCTGGACGTACCTATTGGTGGTGCACTAACATGATGCGTTTCACTTCCACTTGGTATAACTATCTACACTGCGTTAGACTACGGGCACACGGTTTTCAATGTCATTAGTTCACGGGATAGGGACCCGTTAATCCCTACCGTGCATTTGTGTTTGCTTCTTCATTTTGTGTTCGCAGGAACTGTCTTGCATGCTTTGCATACGTTTCAGTATCCACGGACACTGACAGATGTGATTACTATTGCTTGCAAATTGTTATATGCAAGCATTTTAGGTTGCACGTCGACAGCTGACATTTCCATGCCTCCGTGTGGCACTTTGACACACCCTATGCACTCGTGCTCCTTTCCTATGCACGTGGCTGTGGCGGCAGCGCGCCTTCATTAATATGCATTTGGCGCTACTGCACCATCTTCACACCACACGGTTGGCGCAAGCCTAACGCTGGCCTTGCGCTTAGCTTTATGAATCCCAGGGTAAACGTATACCAACACAATATGCCCATAGAAACCACCACCACTTTGATGTATCTGGACATTTTGGTAGATCAAATACTACATCTTCATATCCATATAAAATAATTGCAAAAATCAAACACTTTCAATGCTGAACTAATATTAACTAATTCTTCCCAACCAAGCTAGAGCTGCCATAATCAAAGGTATCTTATTTGCCCAAATGGAGTATGATTTACTACCAATACTCTCTGCATTTAAAAGAAACTGTACTACCCACAGAGTGTCAGCAACAAAATCTGCAGGTCTATTGCCAGCTATCCCAAAAATGAACACCTCTGCATTAAAAAAAGCTAATTGACTGCCCATTACTTGTGTTACTTTTCTATAAACTCTTACATCAAAACACAGTCAGTTCTTTCATCACCTAAACTATACCCAACAATGCTTACTGCAGCCTCAGAGGCCAACCTACTACAATGCCTATCCTGCAAACAACTAAAGCAAGGCTCCACTGCAGAAACCACAGCCCCTAATATTTTACATACATGCTACCCAACATCATAGATATTACATCCTATAAAGCTTCAGACAGCAACTTAAAGTATTTCTAAGAAAACATAATAAGAAATGCCCTAATTGTAACCACATCACTTTACAGCTCCTTCCAACCCTACTTCTAAGCTTCACAAACAATATTATTTTCTCACCCTGTTGGCTAATAGATACATATCTGTACACATCGTCCCCTCTAATTCATAATTAACATTCCCTATCTAATCCCTAACAAGAGTCCTCTTTCCTCTATCAAATCTATCTGCTTGCATATATTCCTCTGTATAATCTAGTTATATCTATATTAAGGTAGTTTCTTAAGTTTGAATAGTCTTTTAAATGGTAGCCTCAGATTGTTTATATTGAAAACAATTTTTTATATTGAGAAATGGGTTTTTATGCTTCATATGTTGCTTGTTATAAAATACAGCCCAGGATGGACATGAAATTAGTCAAATACTGATCAATACCCTACCATGGCAAATCAACTTAATAAATAAATAAATCCCATTAATCAATAGATCAATCAGTAATAAATAAATAAATACATAAATAAATGTGACTCTTTAAATCAAGGCATCATTTTAAATTGATCAATGTAAGACAGCATATTTACCACAGCATATATCTCGTCTCAGAATGTGTTGATACAAAAGTATCATAAGAGTGACTATAACACATTCTAAACAATGGGTATTCACCAGGCATAGGTATCAGAATCATTGTTATTTTCAATATTTGTTAATTGTCTAGCAATGCAAATTCTTAGGCCACTACCTACAAATGACATCATAATGCTTTGGCATGGATCACAGCATCTATAGTTCAACAGCAAGTTCAACAAAATCATCCAGTAATTTCTGCAAAGTGACCCCAACATGAATAACACTGTTTGTGACAATGTATAAAGGTATAATTACAAAATGCATGCAATTAATAATCACTACGGCAACCCTATAAAACAATTGACAATATTCAAATACTTTGGTTTATTGCTAGTTACAAAATCTAGCTGTCCTCCAAACATACTCATCTACCTTTAAAAGAGCTAGATATTGCACTGCAAAAACATGGCATCACAAATTAACCATGGTATCAACATATGCAGCCTTGTACCCTTCTCTTTTCCAACATGAAGCACATCCAAGCACTGTGTGAATATTTACCTAGCCAGTCAAAGGGAACATTACTTCATAGGTCCAACAACTGCAGACTAATAACCAATTCATCTTAAAATAACCTAGATTTTGATGTTATTTTATTATAGCTTTCCAGTCCCTGCAACAGTAGCTTAATTAATAATCATGCATTACATTTATTGCCACCATATGAGCAACTACATTTTCTTTTAATAGCACTCATTGCATATGATGAGGAATATGGTGATTCTCAGAGATTTAAGATATATAAAGTAAATGGTAAATTCATAATATATTCTACCAACCACTTCTTTAGAGTCCATAAATGCCCTAAAAATACTGGTATAAAGAAGCAATTCAGTCCTTGTGGCTAATATGAGATTATACAGACCACCTTTGTTCCATTTTGCAGTAGTGAGGACAGTCTCAATATTTCCTTACCCTGATGTTCTCCTATATGTTACCTCTGGTAAATTTACCATATTGCACTGTTTGGTGACTAACACATTTAACTTTTAGTCCCTGAATTAGTGCTAATACCTTTTCTTGTTTGTTATTCCCTCTCCAGTCTTTTTTTACATCAAAACTTAACTAATTTGCTGTATGTTCTAGTCACTATATTTATATGCATTTATCAGTAAACATATTTTACTGGGCCTTGCAACAGTGGACTGCAGGCAATGGAGTGACTATATTAATGGACTAGAACATTTCATAAACATCCTCCCAATAGTGCAGGACAGTAAGAAGATAATTTGTTCATATTTTGGTTACCATGTTATTCGCATAAAATTGGTTCATAGAATTCCAAGGCCATGTGTGGTTGATGGTGCCCTCTCCATACTGGCTCTGACTGTCACATCTCATACTATCACAAATATTCTGAAAATGTAGAGACACGTTGAAGCAATATCTATCTATCTAGCTCTCTATCTAGCTATATATATATATATATATATATATATATATATATATATT